>NC_140817.1:3677500-3687500 GCF_050613455.1 Vespa mandarinia | reverse complement strand
AGATGTGAATGGCACACACGCGGCATCATCGTGTATTTCCTTTCTCTTTCTTTCTGGTCTATTTTCTTCGGTTCTTCTTCCTGAATGCATCCGCGCGCATGCAAGAGAAGGCGGCGCTCTGCCTGTCCTATACCTTTACTACTCTCTGTAGGTGAATAAAGAAAGACAGAAAATATACGCATGCTCTCATCTTGCTCTCACCTCTTCGAGGAACACTCCACAGCCGGATACCTACAGCATTTTTCACGAATCCCAAAGCTATCTTTCTAGTTTACCTATTTTCTTTTTTTTCGTTTCTTTTTCTTTTTTTTTTTTTTTTTTCCTTCCCTTTAATCACTCCCATTGATCGATTTTTATTACGATTATAATCCGCATCATAAACCTCACTCAGAGAAATTATTAAGATCGAAAAAATTTCCAAAATATTTCCTTTTTGCCAATCAATTGCAATTATCAAGTAATATCGATAGAATACAAAAAAAAAAAAAAAAAAAAGAATCACGTTATATATCAACTATTCCGAATCGAAATATTTTGTATAATTTTGAATCATAAAAAGTGTTTACACTATTCGTTTACGAAACCAAAAAAGAAAGAAAGAAAGATTATTTCACAGAAAATAATAAGATAATGAGAATTTATGGGAATAACATGGGGGAAAAAAGAAAAAAAGAAAAGAAGAGAAAAAAAAAGAAAAGAAATGAAAAGAAGGAAATGAGTATGGAAACGTCGTCTTCCCTTCGTGGAGGGACCTGTATAGGGCCAAGGAGGCCGCAGCTTTGGCGTGACAAGGACAGACAGAGGACGAAGCCACGACCGTGCACGAGGGGCCGGCTGACTGCTTACATCTTCATTAGGCCCCCATGCCTTGGAGTAAGAGAAAGAAGGAGAGGGAGAATGGGATAGCGTACGGCAATGAAGAAAGAGAGCAAGAGAGAAAGAGAGGGGAGGGAGGAAGGGAGAGAGAGAGAGAGAGAGAGGGAGAGAGAGAGAGAGTGAGAAAGGTAGGAGCAGGATGAAGGAAAGGAAAGAAAGAGATAGATGTAAGGCCACAACTGGGATATAAGAGAGTCAGAAGAGCGTCGTCCAAAGACCCACCAGGAATCTGTTGTTGTTGCTGTTCCGACGAACGGTCGTTCCGACCGTCGGACGGACCGACGGACGGACGGCTGCATAAACAGAGGATCTCATCTTCCCTTTATCCACTACAGTTGTTATATCGCTCCCACGTACGCCAACATCTTAACATCTATTTTAACCATATTGAAATTGTGTACGTGTGTTATCTGTGTATTATTTGTGTATATGTGTGTACGTAGATCCTTCAACGTGTTGCTCCCATTAAAAAGGATTCCACTGTACAAATAATTAAACCGTATAAATTTTATCTATAACAGCGATAAAATCTATCTATCCGTTCGTGACTTTATATGATAGATATTAAATTCTTTTACATTTCACGAATTTTCAAATTGTAACAAATATTCGAAAGTTATTCCAAGATTTATTTCCAAGGGTTGTGACATTATTATCGGTTCTTTTGATTTCTTTATTTCTTTCTTTTTTTTTTTTTTTTTTTTCTTTTTTAACAATTTTTTAATCACTTCAAGATGATCTTTTTCACGAACATCGCGAATAATACTGTTAGGAATGGGATTATGAATGCGTCATGTGTACTGAGAAACTAGGTCTCCTTGAGAATGCTTAGACGATAGAATATGCTATACACGGATGAGAGCCACTTAGATTGGACGGGGCTCGGTTCCGGTGAATGGTCGCGGTGGGTGGCCCGATGTGCTCTCTGTGTGCGCCAAGCCATCCCAACCAGCCAACCAGCGGTGGGCCTGCGTGCCTCAGCGACTGAGCCAAGTCTCAGAGCTTCTCCGTGAGCCTCCGAGAGAGCTAAGCCTACTTCGAATCCCCCACCCTATCCCATCCCATCCCCTAACCCCATCTCTCTCTCCCTCCCTCTCTCTTTCTCTCTGTCTTTATCTCTTTCGTACTCCGGTATCTTCCACGTGTTCTTGCTCTCCGAAAACTTGGTCGGGCGTTCAGTGAGGAAGGGAGAGCCACGAGAGTAGTCTTATAGAGCTCGTAGTAGTAGTGAGCCGAAGGACCCAACAGCCCTTTTCTGGGCCCTTCTACGTGTCCTCCTCATCTTCTCTCAGCGTCACTGTTCACCTTCGTGAACGACGGGCATCAACCCCAAAATTTTTTTAACGTTCCTTCACATGCTTCGATTTTCCATTCTACTGGTCGACTTTTTATCTCAATCCATTCCTCTATCTATACTTCATTAATATCTATCCGTGTTATCGAGAAGAGTGAGAGGTTGCCACGATGGTGCACGGGTGCTATTGATAGGTAAGGGGTAGGGTGGGGTGGAATGGGGTGGGTGGGAGCGGCAACGGGTGATGGTAAAAGTTCAGAAACATAGGATTCGACCTGTTGCGCGGAAACACATGCCTACCTTCACGACGTTTAATTGGCAATTAGCGTGAGGTACGCGCGCAAGGTAACGCCGGCGGAATACGAGGCACCTGGAAAACGGTCTACGTAGTTACCGCAGGGGTTCTCTTTCTTCGACAACGATATGTTATATTTTCTTTTGTGAAAGAAATTTTCTCTCATTATTTATTAATCAACTATATGCTATATCGATTATGGCCTTGTCCTTTTTTATTTAAAAAACAATTGTCGTTCTTGTTTTATCATTTTCGTCTGAAAATCTGTCTGAAATGTGTTTTTCTTTTTTCCTCCATTTAAATCGAATATCTGTTTAAAATAATTTACTAATCTAATTAAAATCTATTAACTTGTAATCTTTCGAAGAATAAACAGACAGACAGAGGGAGAGAGAGAGAGAGAGAGAGGGAAAGAGGGAGAGAAAGGTCTCATAAAATATGTTGATGACAAAATTTCCTGGTTTCTCGGGAGTCGTTTAGATTGAAAGAATTTCTGGATGGTTCTGTCGAGGTTTCAAATTACAGGACATTCGGCTGAGTGGAGGTGGTAGGTGAGGAATACGTCTCAAAAATAACTTTCTTGACAGGGATAAGAAAGTGGTGGTGGTGGAAGAGGAGGAGAAGGAGGTTGCAAGAGGAAGTAGAAGTGAGGGAACGAGAGCGAGAAGGGTCACGCGACGGCATTATGGTAGTACGGTCGATGAGTAGTTGCGTCATATGGGAAACTCTTTGGAGCACCTTTAACGAGAATGACTAGGGGAGACAGACGGCGGGGGCTCTTCTAAAGAGCCACGTGGTCGTACGTCTTTATAGGCATTTTCACACACCATAAAGCTGTCGACACCTTGGTTTTTGCTTCCCATACTTTCTTATACGGTCGGCCGATTTGAAAGCCAATATAAAATTTCAAAATCTTTATAAATCCGACAAAATACTTGTCGATCGATTTTCTTAAAAAAACAAAAAACAAAAAAAGAACAAAAGAAAAAACGTCTTTGCTTATTTATAATCTCTCTTATCCGGTATCTTCGTTTAACATTGATAACATCGATTTGACAATCTTAATTCTTCGATAATAGTCAATTAAAAATCAATGGTTAAGGCAATTGTTATTGATCTAATATAATACCCATTTATATATATATATATATATATATATATATATATATATGCAATTTAAAAAAAAATCATGTAAGTACTTCTTACTCATTCTACGTAATCTGGTAGATTCTATCAATGAGAAATAAAAAAAAAAAAAAAGAAAGAAAGAAAGATGGAAAGATACATTGTCGAAAAGAAAAGAAAATCAAAATAAAGTAAAGTAAAGAAAAGGAGCCATATAAGACGAGCGGGAGACTTTAATGCCTCTCCATGACAAGCAATGATTTCGAGGGTGATTCCCTTTGGTGGAAAACGTTTTGGTGTCCGGCAACCGATCCGCCTTTCGTCTCGTAATATCGCAAAATTAACGTGTAACCGGTAATTGGACAGAAGTATCTCTTTAACGATTCGACCGGTCGTGTCTCGACTTGTCCGTCTTAAGTGGCTTCTCGTTTGAAATTTAAGGAGTTTCGCTCCACCCCGTCACCGTTCGCTACCGTTCGCTTCTCCACGAAGATTCGAAAAGAAAGAAAATAAAGAGAGTAAAAGAGAGAGAAAGAGAAAGAGAGAGAGAGAGAGAGAGAGAGAGAGAGAGAGAGAGAGAGACAACGAAAAAGGGGTTGGAAGATCTTTGATGAAGATCGAGTCGATCTCTCCGATGCGTGCACCTGCTTCCCTCCTCTTTTTTTCTTCCCTTCCCCACTTCCCTTCTTCTTCTTCTTCTTCTTCTTCTTCTTCTACTACTTCTTCTTCTTCTTCTCTTTTTTTCTTCTTCTTTTCCTTTTTTCTTTTTCTTCTTCTTCTTTTCCTCCTCCCTTTCTTCGATTCTTTCTTCTCACCGAGCACGCGTGTGTTCCTTATTCCATTCTTTTCTTTCGACTCTTTCCCTCTTCTATCTTCCTGTAGCCCTTCCTCTGTTGATTCAAGCCTCGCCTCGCGGCCACCATCAAATTATCGTTAAATATCGGTTGTTCTTTCTCGGTACGGGAACGCACGAGTTTCTTTCCCTCCTCCCCTTCCTTCCCTTCTCCACCCCTCCTCCTCTTTTTTTTCCTTCGTCATTATGGAAACAAAATTCAACTTCAAAATTTCTATTCCTCGTAACTTAATTATATATATATATATATTTTTTTTTTCTCTTTGTCTCGTTGATAATTTAAATTAATAATAATTATTCGTAGAGAAAATATTTCGCAATCAAAAGATGGAGAAAAATTTTTTTAGAGAGAGAGAGAGAGAGAGAGAGAGAGAGAGAGAGATTGAGAGAGAGAGAGAAAAGATTTTTTTCTCTTTCTCATTTTTTGTTTCTTTTTTCCTTTTTCTTTTCAAATGTAGCAAAAAATTCTTCATCTTTTCCTTTTCGTCGATTACCGGAAGGACGGGTTTAGTTTGAGGGTATGTATTGCTGCCGTTCTTCCAGCAGCATCATCCCTCTTTTTGGAACACGAGGACGGGGAAATAATTACAGAGAGGCCATGTCGATAAATCACTGCCTTCTTCTTCCTATCTCCCTCCAACCCTCCGACGGCGTTTGCGAGCTTTCCCTTCGAATATCTCTCTCTCTCTCTCTCTCTCTCTCTCTCTCTCTCACACACACACACACACACATACACATACATACCCTGTCATTTTTTAATTTTTCGTAAAACGTAGAAATGTCTTAATTATTAAGGTGGTTAATTGTAAAGATATTTTTTCCAAGAGAAAAGAAAATAAAATAAAAAGGAAATTATTGTATAAAGATAAAAAATTATTATCGATGACACTGATTAATTTCAAATTTGTTAAATATGTCTGTGTATACATACATATATATACATATACACTCTACTAAATAAAATTTAATAAAAATAATAACAATACCAATAACAATAATAATAATAATAATAATAATAAAATAATAATAATAATAATAATAATAATAATAATAATGACGAAGTAAAAGTAAATGTATTACGCATGACATTGTGCTTCTTTCTTTTTACTTTTTCTTTTTTTCCTTCGAAAGTGATCATTATTTTTTTGAATTGGAAATTTACGAAGGACCAAGTTGAGAGTCACTGAGAAGCGAGCAACACGGGTGGTCCACGGAGGCTGCGCCGTGGCGGAACGAGCAAATACGCCGTCGGCATTTTTGACGGTGAAATCTGACTAGGTGGGGTCTCAACGTAGTCCGCGTCAGCCGTCATCCTCGTGCCCTTCGTCCATTACTTTCGGTCTTATATGCGTATCTTCCAATTGCCTCCTCCTTCTCCATCTCCACCTCCACCTCTTCCTCCTCCTCCTCCTCCCCTTCTCCTCTTCTTCGTATTCCCTTCTCTACCTTATCCAGTCTCTCTACTCTTTCTCCCTTTAACTCACTTCATCTCTCTTTTCTTTTCATCTTTCACTCCATCGATCGGTCTTCTGGTCAAAGTGAGTGAGCAAGAGGAAGAGAGAGAGAGAGGGAGAGAGAGAGAGAGAGAGAAAAGACTTTTCGATGAGCTTTGGTTCTTTATTTTGCAGTAGCCAGACTGGAAACACGATTTCATCCGTACGTATCTACTACGATGCGGTTCTCCGGCTAACGGAATTTTATTTACTGTGGAATAAATTCGTCTCGTGTACTTACGCGTGCGATTCGAGATCTCCTCGATCGTATTCGATTTTCTTTTATTCCGCTCAATGACGAGATTTACGTTGACAAACGTTTCAACGCACATTTCTTTTCTTTTCTTTTCTTTTCTTTTCTTTTCTTTTCTTTTCTTTTCTTTTCTTTTTCTTTTCTCTTTTCTTCTTCTTCTTCTTTGTTTATTTATTTTTATTTTTTCCTTCTCCTTTTTTTCCTTCTTCTTGCTTTTTTTAAATTTTTATTATTTTTGTTATCTTTCATTTTTTTCTTCTATTTATTTATTTATTTATTTATTTGTTTTTTTCTTTTTTTTAATTAGTATCAACTTCTGTACGTCGTTACACTGTATACACATACTGTTATCAACGGATAACTTCAAGGATACTTAAAGATCTTTCCCGATCTTGCAATTATATTTATCTCTCAGATACGATCATCGTATATTTACTACTACTACAACTGTACTATCACTACTACTACTATTATTACTACTATTGCTATTACTACTACTGCAACTAGTATTACAACTACTACTACCACTACCACAACGGCACGATCGAGGGATGGTCAGTTGATCGAGCTCGCTTGATTGGTGATTAGCTTTTAAAAGCGGCACGGCCTATTTCAATATCTCCGTGATCGTTAACTTGGTATCCCCATCGTAAAGACGTTATTAAATCTATTTACGATGATTTACGACGGTGGCTCGTAATTCCGGAGGGAGTTACCGACTAATTACTAATCGTCGTTTGCGATCGATCGAGGGTGGCTCCCTATAATGTCACATTACATATATACATTACATACGTACATATATAAATAGATACATATATATTTATCTCTACGTAAAAGGTGGGATTATTCGAAATAGAACATTTTTCGGAAGTTTTGTCATTTTATTATTCTCCCTCTTTCTCTTTCTCTCTCCCTTTCTCTCTTTCATTTTTAACAACACCCTGTCGTTATTTCTACGACTGTTTCGAGGAAAGCTTTTATTGGTACTCTGCCAACGGGGAGGAATTTTTCTTGGTATATATATATATATATATATATATATATATATATATATATATATATATTCGTAAAGTCAAAGGAACGTGCGTTACGACACTCTGTGTCTGTCCCAATGTGTTTCTCTTCGAGGAATCGTCTTTCGCGCGCGATGCATATACATACGTACGTACATCCAGCAGGGTTCACTTTGAGAAGTTCAAGCTTGGATGATGTGTTGTTTCGAGATTAAAAGAGAAGGGGGAGGCGCGAAACGAAATGACGTTGATCGTTCTGCAATTTATATTTTCTTTCTTTTTCTCTTTTTTTTTTTAACAACGAAATATATATATATATATATATATATATATATATATAGACGTGTGGAATAATTAATAATTAATAATTAGTAATTAATAATTAATAATTATTTATTTTTCTCAATATTTTTCGTTCATTAACAAGATGTTATTATATTAATGAATTTAAATATGTAAGTAATAAGTAAGTATTATATATATTTATTTGTCACATAAATATATATATATATATATATATGTCGTTTCATTAATTATAGCATATAAAATGTATTTTTCCAAATGTGTATTACTAAAGTAAAGGTCGTTCGGTTTTATACTTTCAGAAGGTGGAAGATTACAAAAAGAATTAAAGTACGCGTCGGAAGCACTCGGGGAGGCCGCACCATCGACGCACCAGCTCGTTATCCAAACCCCAAGACATCCCGGGGCAAACATCCTACATCCTGCCGCGTTGAAAGAACATTTGGCAATTCTCAAGGCAGCTACTCAGGCCACCGTACATCTCTTCGATATGTGAGTCGCTTTTTTCTTTCTTTTTTTTTATTCCTTTTCTCTATTTTTTTTTTTTTTTTTTTTTTTTTTGTACGTTCTCTATTACACATATCTGCAGTATTTTTTTTTAGACTCGTACGTGTCTAACGATATATATTCTGTTTTTATTTTTTATTAATTAAAACGAAGGGAATTATCTTTACTACTAGTAATAAATGTAATAAGATTAATATCATTGTAGAATTTTGTTTGTTATACACATATATATATATATATATATATATATATATATATATATATATATATATATATATAACTGTCTCGTGTATCAATATGGACAAATTTTACGGGAAGAAACGTCACGTGCGTGCCAGTAAGCGACTTACGGACAACGAGCTTCGAAGTTGGAGAAACAGTATAAAGGCATAGGACGAATGACTGATTTGTACGTTCGTTCATTCGTTCGTTCGTTCCTTCCCTTTCTCCATTACGGACTCTCCTTGGCTCTCTTTTTCCGTGAACCATTTTTATTTTCTTTTTTTTCTTTTTCTTTTTTTTTTTTTTTTATTTTACCGCTTATCGGCACGAACGTGGCCTTTTAAGAGTATGCAAACTTGTATTCATGAATGCATGTGTTCCGTGTCGCTTGCAGCACGTGGAGACTGAAAGACATGTGTTACGCGCCGAGCATACCCAACTTCGACATGCACTACATCGACCAGGTAATTCAAATGACAACCACGATAAATGTGTACGCGTAAGCACGAGTCCTTTCTCTCTCTCTCTCTCTCTCTCTCATATCCTGAGTACGTATCAGTACGTATTACATACACGCACACTTATACACTCATTCACGCCAAGTCTAAGCCGGCTGGCTCTTCTTATTTTCCGTTAACTCTACTCAATAAAGCCTTCTCCTTTTCCTCTTCCTCCTTCTCCTCTTCCTCCTCCTCCTCCTCGTCTTCATCCTCGTCCTCGTCCTCGTCCTCGTCCTCATCCTCATCCTCTTCACTTTCAATGATCAATATTATTACGTAATCCTCTACCACCGAAGATCTCTTTGTATGTGTTTAGATACATAGAAGATCTTACATTTGATTATAACCCTTTCATAGTCTCTAACTCCGGTAAATCATTTCGAGGATAATTCTAACTCGATCCCTCAATGATCTCGAATGGTACGAAGAAAACGACCTTTAGTATACAGAACCGTCGTCCTATTAGAGTTTCCAAGAACCCGCAGGTGGTCCCATCCTAATACCCTTTACTCTACTTGGAAATGTAATACGACGACGAACATTCCATTTCTACGATCTAGTAAAAGTATTTTTTTCTTTCTTGCCGATCACTAAATCTGTTCATTTATTATATATCGTTACAATTCTTTTTTATTTATTTATTTATTTATTTTTTTTTTTAAAGAAAGAGAGAGAGAAAGAGAAAGTAGAAATATTCAATATCCAATGATTCTTTGCTTTCAGATCTTCGATAGTATTATACCATGTGCTATCATAACACCTTTGGATTGCTTTTGGGAAGGAAGCAAACTTTTAGGCCCCGAACATCCCGTTCACATACCGTAAGTAATTTTTATTATTGATAATAATCCTTCGAATTTATAATACTGTTGAAATATTATTCGTTTTGATCGATGACAGTGGTGCAAAAACGAACAAGCCCGTCCAATGGACCAATCTCAATCCATCCGGTATGTTGGACGAGATGAAAAAATTGCAATTCATGTTTCCCTTCAAAACGCTTGAGGACTACATGAAGAGAGCTGGGATAACGAATGCCTACCAGAGCAAGCCGTGCCTCGATCCAACGGATCCTGAGTGTCCGGAAACCGCACCCAACAAGAAGTCGCAGCAGGTAAAAAAAAAACGATTCTACCTATGTCCGATTGGACTTAGATATTTTTCTTTTTTTTTTTTTTCTTTTTCTTTTTTTTACTTTTGCTAATCTTCTACAACGTCATTGACAATTTCATGGTTCTTACGTAATCTTGCTAAAAAAAAAAA
>NC_140817.1:3535000-3675000 GCF_050613455.1 Vespa mandarinia | reverse complement strand
GGTCGTCGGTGGTGCAAAACACAACAAGACTGGTCATTTAACTCGAGCGGCAGCCTTGCAAACAGTCGTTCAATTGATGGGCGAACGAGAACTCTATGATTTTTTAGCTAATACCTACAAAGTACATCATATAGATTGGTCGCAGGAAAAGGCTTCTCAGGTCCTTGAAACATGGCAAAGAGAGTTTAGCAATAAGGTGAAGAAACATTTGGAAGTAAATAGTACGTCGTCGTACAATCTCTATGCCTTCAGTACTACAACCATGAACGATATACTTGGAAAGTATAGCGAGGTGTCAGTTATGAAAATAGGAATTGGATGCGCTTTGATGGTAAGTTGTTCAATAATTATTATCATCATTTTTAGGTATGCAGGACAAAAACATAATCGATACAATTACAAATTTTACTCGTGTATTTTGTTATAGCTGTTTTACGCGGGTATTGCACTTTTACGTTGGAAGGATCCAGTACGTTCTCAATCTGGCGTTGGAATAGCCGGTGTGATGTTGGTCGGTGCAACGGTCGCTGCTGGTTTAGGATTTTGTGCCCTACTTGGCATTCCCTTCAATGCCGCAACAACGCAAATAGTCCCGTTTCTAGCGTTAGGTCTTGGAGTTCACGATATGTTCCTATTGACGCACACGTATGCAGAGTTGTCGGTGAATGAGGTACCGAGCGGAGAACAGACCGGGGTCGTTCTCAAGAGAACGGGTCTCTCTGTTCTCTTGACCGGCTTGAGCAACGTCTCGGCCTTCTTTGCTGCGGCCTTGATACCAATCCCCGCTCTTCGAGTATTTTGCCTTCAAGCTGGCATTCTTCTTCTTTTCAATCTTGCTGCAATGTTACTCGTATTTCCCGCTATGGTCAGTTTAGATCTAAGAAGACGTAGATCCGGTAGATCCGATATATTGTGTTGCTGTTTGCCAGCGAAAAATGGAAGGAATAAATATTCTGGCAGGAGAAGTAACGGCACGGCTAAACAAACCGTAGCGAGAGCTATACCACCGGAAAGACGGGAAACTTGTACGCAAATTTTGACGTCTCAAAATGCTCAGAGCGAGTCCTGGGTCGGCGGTAACATCATAGATGCTGATTTTGACAAACAGTGTACCGAGGAGGAATCCTTAACCGGATGCAATCAGGACGACTGTCTTAGTTTCTCTTTGACGAAATTCGCGGCTAGGACTTATGCCCCGTTCGTAATGAAACCAACGACAAAGGTTTTCGGCATGTTTATATTAGCTACCGTACTCGCTGGTAGTGTTTGGCAAGCGATGAGAGTTAGCGACGGCTTAGAACTTACAGATTTGGTTCCTCAAAATTCGAACGAGCATGCCTTTCTCGCCGCCCAGGCGAAACATTTTGGATTTTACAATATGTACGCTGTCACTGGACGAGATTTCGAGTATCCGAATAACCAAAAACTTTTATACGAGTATCACGATGCTTTTATGAGAATAAAGAATGTTATTAAGAACGACAATGGAGGTTTACCGGAATTCTGGCTTAGTCTCTTTAGAGATTGGCTGAAGGGATTGCAGAATGCCTTCGACAAGGATTATAAAAATGGTTGTATTACCCAAGAAAGATGGTACAAAAATGCGAGTGATGAGGCGATTTTGGCGTACAAGTTGCTCGTACAAACGGGCCATGTAGATAATCCGATTGATAAGACATTAATCACGCAAGTAAGACTCGTCGATTCTGAGGGAATTATTCATCCACGTGCTTTTTATAATTATTTAAGTGCCTGGGCTTCAAATGACGCTCTGGTTTACGGTGCTTCCCAAGCAAATCTTAGGCCTGAACCAAGACAATGGATCTATACCAATGATCACGAATTAAAAATACCGAAGAGTATGCCTCTGACTTACGCGCAGATGCCCTTTTATCTTCACAAACTTACCGATACTCAGGAGATCACGGAATTGATAGGAAGCGTAAGGAAATTGTGTAGGAAATTCGAAGAACGTGGACTACCAAATTTTCCATCGGGAATACCTTTCTTATTCTGGGAACAATATATGGATTTAAGAAGTTGTTTGGGTGTAGCATTACTTGCAGCACTTGGGGCCAGTATTGTCGTTATCGGTATACTCCTTTTAAATCTTTGGGCTGCGCTTTTAGTCGGAACTGCTCTTGCTGGCGTCGTTTTACAACTCCTTGGACTTATGGGACTTTGTGAAATTAAATTAAGTGCCGTTCCTGCCGTCCTTCTCGTTGTCAGTGTGGGAATAGCCGTACACTTTACCGTACACATTTGTTTGGTAAATATATTTATACGAATAATATATATAAATATTTAAATATAATTAGATTTATAGTTATATTATTGTCATTATTATTTCAGAGTTTTGTTACCAGTGTTGGCAGTAGAGATAGGAGGGTACGTTTGGCTTTAGAACACATGTATGCCCCTGTTGTTCATGGAGCCTTCACAACGTTATTGGCAGTCGTCATGTTAGCTTTTTCAGACTTTGAATTCATTGTTCGATATTTCTTTCTCGTACTTCTATCTTTAATTGGAATCGGCCTTGTCAATGGGCTTTTCTTTTTTCCAATATTATTGTCCCTGATCGGTCCATCACCTGAGATTATACCGAATGATCATCCTGATCGAATATCCACTCCAACACCTCCGGCTTCTCCGATCATTAGAAGATCGAAACCACCACCGCCACCTAGAAGATCTCATAAAATTGATAACGCGAGACTGCATGCAGAACCATCGCTGACTACCATCACCGAGGAACCTAATTCCTGGCATAGTACACAAGAATCGTGTATTATCGTCCAGCCTGAATTAAAGGTCGAGACGATGTCAACTTGTGGTAATCAGGTATGTTACTTGGAAATAAATTGACCATTGAATTATAACTTTGATATTTTTGATTGTAAATATTTATTAAGTTAAACTTTAACTTGAATATTTTTCGCTTTGCATAGATAATATGAATGTTTAAATCCCATTGAAAATTCCTTAACACAATTTTTCTATAATATAGAATGCTAAACAATCTCTTCTACTTCCATTGATAGAAATATCGATGATCTTTCTCTCGATAGCATGCTTAACAAGTGTGTTATGCTTTTGTTTGACTAACAGAATTGTAGCGGATCAGATACAAGTGGGTCTAGTCGAACGTCGCCTGTGCCATCAACTTCTCACATCACAACTAAGGTCACTGCCACGGCTAACATAAAGGTTGAAGTTCATACACCATTAACCAGTAAGTATCTATTCCGAAATATCTTTTTTCGTTTGGTAATATATACGGAATGATTGATCATTTTTTAAATGTTGATATTAAATTGTTATAAAAAATATTTACATCAAATGAAAGATTTTAATTAGAATTTGAAATTATTGTAGGTGGAATGGATCGTAGTGAAAAATGCCAGCACACCAGCACCAGTAGCCGAAGGAGCTCGCGCTGCAATGCGAACGTTAATACAGGGGAGTCTTCCGGTTCCAATTCTGAACCGGATTCTGACACTAATCCGAACAAACACTAATGACAAATATCGTGAAGACAAGCAAATGTTGTTAAAATACCACACAAAGCGGGAACATACAGAAGGCTGACTAGGATAGACTTTTTACTATATCGTTTTTTTTTTTTTTTAATTATTATTATTATTATTATTATTATTATTATTATTATTATTATTATTATTATGATTATTATGATTATTATTATTTCTTATAATTAAGTAATACAATAGATTTGTCTTACTTAATTCTTAAAGCGGAAAAAGTATTATAAAAACGAACTTACGTTAAGTTTAATTAGTTAATTCATTATCCATGACTGCTCATTGTAATATGCAGTAATCATATGCATTGTATATACATGTTTTCATGGGAGCATTTATGTTTATGTGTATAACTCATTTAAAGTACATCAGCAGCAGGCTTTTATTCTTAATGTACAGCATATTTGTATGAACGGCTGCTTTATTAAAAATCCATTGTATGACAACTATTAAGACCAAGAATATGTATAAGGGGATTTTCTTAGATTTATTCAACGAATAACATCTGAATGAGTGTGTCTCTTATGTAGAACGAGGTGCATTAATAATGCTTTTTAGAAATACCTACACTCTGCTACTTTGCCGAACTTTCTTTTCAATATATATCCTGTTATGTTTTCGTTCCTATCGTACAAAGAAAAATATCATTTTATAAGCACAATGTTCACATGTATGTGAGAACGACTAAAATACATATAAACACTGCCCAACAATTTTGGAAATAATAGAATATATATGGAAAAGGAAATTCGATGAAATGGAAGAAGAAAATCCCCATTAAACGTTATTAATGCACCTCCTTTTATACTAGGAAGTACAATTAATTTTATATAAATGTAGAATGAATTTATTTATATAAACAAAGATGTTTACTGCCAATTCCTTATTTTACATGTAACAAGGACTGAAATTTCTTTGACGATATATATAGATATTAACAGTCAAAAGTCTAATACAAAGTCGATAAGTCTTTGCCTTTGATAGATACATACACCGTCATATTTTGTAAACAAAAAAAAAACAAAAACAAAAAGAGGAAAAAGAAAATGAAGAAAAAAGAAAAAGAACAAAATATGGTACAAGTTTCAGTATTTTATTTACCAACTCGTGTACCATCATTTTGTGCCTTGTGTGCAACTATTACAGTTAAAAATATATAATGCATACTTTGTTAAGTATATAGTTAGTGAAAATTGAAAAATAACAACTATGTAATATTTTTAATTATGTATTTCTTTTCATAGGACATGACAGAAATGATTTTAATGTCAAACTTTTATCGAGCATTTTATCTATTGCTCAAACACCTCAAGAAAAATAAAATCTGAGAACTATAATATTTATTATATGCTAACGTTATTGTTCAGTGTGTATGTGACATGAGCGATATTGAATTTTGAAAGCTATTTATTATTTATTTTATAATATCCTCATTTTTTCTTTCTCTCTCTCTCTCTCTCTCCCTTTCTCTCTTTCTCTTGCTCTCTGTCTCTTTCTCTCTCTCTCTCTTTCTCTCTTTCTCTCTCTCTCTCTCTTTTTCTCTCTCTCTCTCTCTCTCTCTATCTTCATATTTATCTTTTAATATCTGAAGTATTTAAAAGAATATACTTTGTACAATGACTACTTCATATTATTATAAATTGTAAAAATACATAATTATTTATGTCACTCTCTATATATTTTTATAGAAATTTAAAACTTAAATTAATTATATATATATACCTAGATATACCTATATACTTATATATATATACAAGTATTTTATTCATACCTTACAATGTAAAAAGCTGTAATATATTATAATATAACTAATTTCTACACATAACATTTTAATTAATACCTTTTGAAACCACCGCGAAGAAAAGTCATTTGACAAGATCGAAAAAATAAAGTCAATATAATTTTATTACTCTTTCTCGATTTAATAATTAAAGTAAAAATTATATATCACACAATGCAATTATATTCATATCTATTAAAGATAAAAATAATTATAATTAAGTATATAATTATATTTTTTACATAAATTTTATTTTATAATTATATTTTGTAGATAAAATCAGAAATAACGAAATTTGCATTTTATTATCTTCGTTATTACTATTTTTTGTTATTAATATTTTCGTTGTCATTATTAAATTTTTTCATAAAAATATTTATGATAATTATAGCGTGTATCCATATTTTAAAATAAATAAACTAGTGCATATATGTGAAAAATATACAGAATATAAATACGTTTCTTAAATATATAAGTGATACATTTGACTATGCCCGAGGTCCCACATCTATTTATCTTTTAATTATAAAAATATCCAATTTGAAATATGTATACAAGATACATAGAAAAAATAATAGAATAATACTATTTTATATATATATATATATATACATAATTATTTCATCAATCTTTATTTATATATTCTTTGGTAATACATGTTTTTGAGTTTATTGTAATATTTCTTTTATAATTGAAGTACTGTGCCATTGTTATTGCAATAGGGATAATCACTTTTAACTGGTACATAAAATTTACCTCTAGCAGGATAATTAGTTACATTTAATCCAATACAAACGCATTTATCCTTTGTACAGGTCGAAATAGGCTGCGAACGACTAAAAATAAAAGGATTTTTTAATATATTGTCACATAAAATAGTAATAATAATAATAATAATAATAATAATAATAATAATAATAATAATAATAATAATAATAATAATAATAATAATAATAATAATAATAATAATAATCATAATCATAATAATAATAGTAATGATATATATATATTGTGTCAATCAATCGTATATTTTCAATATATTTTTTCATTTGGAAATTTATTGCATTTCTTAAGAGTACTAACATAAAAAAATTCAGAATATTAAAAAATACAACATACTCATCCCACGGTATTCCAATTAAACAACATTCTTGTTTTATGCACTCGGTAAAGTATATCACGGCTTTCGTATGAGAACAGGATATATCCACTAGAGCGGAAATAATTAAATAATTATTAGTAAAATTCTTTAGTCTTATAACAAAGCGATTAATATAATTGACTTTTGTACTATTTTAATTGTGAAAAAAAAGAATTAATCTTAAAAAACGTGCACATATGTTTTTAGAATATTTTCGTTTAAATTCTTTCAAAATTTGATCTTATATATTCATTCATAGCGGCTATAATGTAATTATATACATACCGATATTACAACTGGGTTGATAAATTCCATTATTCACATAGAAATCAGTGGTACCAAGGGTTCTCTCTGTTCCTAATGGAAGCGATGTATGTATAATTTCTACATAATCCGCATCTGTCTCGCAGATTCTCTGAGAACAACTATTCAAATTGAAAAATGGCCCAGCAGGATCGAGCCCGACAATTAAAGTATAATTTCCTAATTTTAACTTTTGAACTTCTTTCCCCGCAAAACCTGCTACTTGTGCTCCCAAACTGTGCCCAATCAATCGTATATTTGACATTGGCATTTTATATTTTTCTATAAGTATCTTGGTGAAACTATAAAAGGAAACACAAAAAAAAGTAAAATTTTATATATATATATATATATATATATATATATATATATATATATAATGCATAATTAAACAATAAAGTTTCTCTCTACTTACTTAGCGATATATTGTCCAACAGCACGTGTATTTTCAACAGCTTTGTAATAACCAGCGTACTGGAGAAGTGAAACTCCATTACTACAAGCACCCTTTTTCCAATCAATTGAGATTATGAGTATATTATCCTTAAAATGATAATTAATTTATTAATCCAGAATACTTCTTTTTTTCGTAGTAAATGTTATTAACAATCATATCTTTCTCATCAATACATCTTCATCAATACAATCAATACATCTTTCTATAATTATGAAATCTTACTTTATTTAACATTTCATTCGCCATATCCTCGTAATTTGAATTATTTGCAGATGAAAGGAAACCGTGTATAAGGAATATAAGTGGACATGATAGTTGAGATTTGTCAAATACATTGTTGTCCGTTAAATTTTGTAACGTAAGAGGAGTTCCATTGCGGTTTTTTCTAAAAAAATATATATAATTTTTATTCGATAACTGAGTAATACCTGTTTAAAAAATGTATTCATATTTATTTCTATTTCGCGCGTTAATAATGACGGTAAAAGAAGAAGAAGAAAAAAATAAAAAAGGATATTGAACGATCAACTAAAGAAAAAGAAATTACCATTACGTTTTTTATTTAAATAATTATCAACATCGAGTACGTATATATATATAAAATAAAAGTAATAAATAATTTGATCATTACCGTGTGAATAAAATAAAGTCAATCGTTTCAACACCGAAAAAACAATCTGGTATCACTTTGTTTTCTGATGGAACCAACGACGATATTGAATCTGGTATCATATTCCCGTTTGATGGAACCAATGACGATATTGAATCTGGTATCAGTGATTTACCTAGAAACATAATGTAACTTTATATTTTTTTTAAAATAAAAATTATTAAATTTGACATATATATATATTTAATTCTTCTAAAGTAATATTAAATTATAATAAGACAAACTGGGTTTATAGAGTGCAAGCAAGTTTACCATCCGCGTAATAATAATGTAACACTTGCATAAAACATATGAACAATAATAAGTATTTTGAATTCATTTTGTAAGAACTTTAGTTGTCCGAAGAAACAAAACGGAAACTTTTTTGGATTAACAATACTAACAGTCCAAATGACTATTCTATTACTATTTATACTATTTAAAAGCATAAATATAAATATTATCAGTAAGATAAAGCTTAAGTCCATTTGTAAAAAAAATTATAATTTAGTATTTACGAACATGTGATAGGTACGTGTATAAATGTAAAAAAGAAATAACTATACAAATGTTTATCACCAATAATTTATGTTCTCCTTGTAAACTCATTTCCTTGTGAAATTACTTCCTAAAATCAAATGAAGACAAAATGTTTTGAAATATATTGTAAGGATATTGAAAACAAAAGCTTTGTCTTTTGCGTAATTATAACGTAAATATTCTTAATATAAAGAGAATTATTCAATATAAAGAGAATTATTCAATATAAAGAGAATTATTCAATATAAATAGAATTATTAATATAAGAAGAATTATTCAATCAAACAAAGATAAAATAAATAAACAAATATGCGATAAACGTAGAACTAATTGTTATTGTCTGTATCATTCAAGGGTATATTAGACATGTTATCGTCACTGTATATTTATTAAACGTATCGTAAAAATATTTATGAAAATAAAATATACATATTTCAAGGATGTATAAGGAAATAGAACGATGCTCATATACAGGAGATCTCATATATTCGTATCTATATATCAAATAAATATAAATAAAATAAAATGTATTGCTTAAATATATAAGCGATATAATCAAAGACAAATATACGTAGATGCAACAAATAAATACAAAAATTTTCTTTCATTTCAAAATTGATTAATAATTTCTTTTCTGACTGACTTAGGGTAATAATTTTTACAGTAGAATCTTCTGTATCCGAATCAATAATGGAGGTAGAAGAGAACGAAATATGGAATTTTCGTGTAACAGTAAATGTAAATAATACAGCTTTGAACATCTTTTAGGAAATTAAGATAGGCTTCGTTGAAAATCAAAACGGCTATAATTCAAAAACAAAATCAAATAAGGTATATATTTATAAAATTTTTTTTTATTTTTTAAATTGACTAAGAATCATCCATTAAATATTTTACAATTGTACGAAGAGAGATTCTATATATACAATTATTTCTTAAATCTTAATTTATTCATTTTACCATTAACAAATGCATTTGGATTAACAGTATTTTTTTTTTATATAATTAAATTTTCTTTCCTTTGTTATTGCAATAGGGAGCTTTACTTTCAACCGGTACATAAAATGAGCCAGTTTTAGGATATGTCTTTGCATTTAATCCAACGCAAACACACTCATTTCTTGTGCACGTCGAAACAGGTTGAGGATTCCTAAAAATCCAATGTATTTTTAATATATAGTTACAAATAATAATAATAATAATAATAATAATAATAATATATTTATCCCGCCGGTAAATCGTATATTTTTTATTAAAAAATTAACTGCATAGTGATAATTTTACGTTCATTTCTTAACAAATCAAACATAAAAAAGAGCAGAATATTAAAGAATATAAAATACTTTGACTGTGGGACTCCAATTAAACAACATTCATGTCTTATGCACTCGGTAAAGTATTCCACGGCTCTCGCATGAGAACAAGAATCTCCATCAATAACTGCAAAAGTAAAGATTATTAAATAATTATTTATAAAACCATATAATCATATGACAAAGCGAATAATATAATTGACTGAATATTTTTGTTTTTTTTTAAATTCTTATCTACATCCAAAATGACTATAATTTAATATATACATACGAGAACAACCAGGTTGATTATATCCTTTATTCATGTAGAAATCGACAATTCCAAGGGTTCTCAATGTTCCTTTAAAGCTTGATGTATGTATAATTTGAACATAATTTGCGTCTGTCTCACAGATTCTCTGAGAACAATCATTTGACTGGAAGAAAGGCCCAGCAGGATCAAGCCCAATAATTTCAGAATATTTTCCTAATCCTAACTCTTGAACTTTTTTGCCTGCAAAACCTGAAGTATGTGCGCCCAAACTATGTCCAATCAATCGTATATTTGCCATTGGCACATTATATTTTTGTACAAGCATCTTGGTAACCCTATAGAAAGAAACAAATAAAAGAAATATATATATATATATAATGTATAATTAAACAATAAAGTTTTTCAATATGTTTCCTGTGACTTACGTAGCGATATAATTTCCAACTAAGCGTATATTTTTGACGGCAATAGGATAATATGCATACTTAATACCTGAGAATTCATAAGTACAAGCAGCCACACGCCAATCGAGCAAGATTAAAAGAAAATCATCCTTAAAATTATAATTAATTTATTAATCTTACTCCTAGTAAATACTCCTAGTAAATGTTTTAATGATCATATTTTCAGATCAGGAAATCATACTTTATTTAACAAAGCTTCTGACATAGCCATGAAATTTTTTGCGATTGGAGATGAAATAAAACCATGTGTAAGGAATACAATTGGACGTTTTATGATTGATTTCTTAAATTCATTGTCTTCCTTTATTGTATCTAGTGTATAAAAATTATGAGTTCGGTTTTCCCTAAAAATATATAGATTTTAAGTGATATTTGAATACAATATATTCTATTGTATCTGAGCAATAATAATGACACTTAAGGAACAAGAAAAATAAAAACTAAAAAAAAGCAGAAAGAAGTTACACTTTTATACATACAGAATAAAAATAATAAATAATCCATTGATCGACTACCTTGTTAAAACAATCATCTTAACAGTATCATCACTGTAAGGACATGGGTTGAATCTATCTAATTCATTTGATGACGTCGGATCACCTACGAACATTATGAATTTAGACGATATTAAAGTAATCTATTTACTATTAAAAAAATATATATATATACATTTTTTAAGTAAATTTAAAAAGTTAAATATAATCTCAATTAATTTTATAAAATATCAGACAATTTACCATACGCGTAGCAATAATGTAACGTTTGTACTAAACAAAAAAATAATAAGTATTTTAAATTCATCGTTTCTAATTAATGTTTCTTGTAGAAATAAACACAAATTTGTCTCGGATAAAGAATATTGACAATTGTGACAAATACTCTATTACTATATATACTATTCAGGTACATTATAAACCGAATGTTATTATTGAGATAAGACCTTTACATATTTATAGAAAGTATTAATAAATTTTTACATTCGCATATATGTTAGATGCGTGCAAAAACAGTAAACTTAACTATATTTTTACTTGCAATACTTTCTTTTCTCGTAAAATTATTTCATTACAAAGTCATTTTCTCGTGAGTTCAAAATCTTTCAAAATTTTTTATTGACTAAGCGTGTTCAAACCAAACATTTTATATTTCTATAACTACAATATAAGTACTTCTAATATTACAAAAGTAATTCAGTTTTGAAGATAAATACACGCACATTCGAAAAAAATTCCTTTCATTTCAAATTCATTAACTTAAAATTTATTTGTAGTTTTTTTTTAGCTAAGTTATCGTCATAATTTCTACAGTAGAATCTCCTATATTCGAATCAATAGGATAGCGGAAGTATTAGAAATGTGAAATTTTCGTATAACAGTACAATCACGTTTTTGATGTAAAACTTCATTAATTTTTGCTTACTTATCATAGTCACGCCGGACATTGTTATCTTTATATTACATTTTTATGATGAGAATTCGTTCGGTCAAGCAGAGGACAGTTTCAATTGTAACACTTTATTCTTACTACATATTTGTGACAGAAAGAGGTATTTATAACTGAAAAACATTCTGTTCGCATAGTAGAACGTTTGGATAATAGAATATTCAGATAACTTTCGTTTGCATACGAGAGGATTTTTTTTATTTCATGATCTGTTGATGATATCGAAAATGTTGAAAAATGATGGTAATGTAAATTTTATTAGATCGCTCCTTTTATTCGATTTTCTTAACCGATGATTATTTTTTGAAGATGAAATCTACATAAATTTATCCTAAAATAAATACTACACATCAATTTGCTATAAACGTTCTTTCATTTGTTTTTATACGAAAACAACTGTGAAAATCCTAGTTGTACGGATAGGTCCAATACAAGCATTAAATTAATAAAATCGAGTCTATATGTATATATATAGCGCCATCCAATAATCGTACGAGAGATGCTACATTCTCGTATAATACTAAAGATTCGTCCTACTTTATTTTAAAGTGTAAAAAGTTTCATGGAATCCAAACTACTATGTAATAATTCATTATCCATGACCGCTCATTTAAATATGCAATAACCGTATTGCAATGTATTTAGTAAATGTCAAGTATTTATATTAATGAAAGCGTTGGTATCTATATATTTTATGATAAATGGACTGCTACATATATGTATATATGGAATATTCATGTATGTGTCCTTTAAAGAAGTATACATTAAAATAAATTTTCTTAAAACATAAAGATTATAAAAAATAGAAATGTATTTTTAAAATATATAAGTGAAGACTTATACCAAGTCCCACACCTTTCTATCTCTCTTTGATAAAAATGTGTACCTTTAAATATGTATTCGTAAATATGTATGCCGAATGTGTGCAGAAAATGACAGTGTAATATTATTATTAAAGCATTTATTATATATATATATATTCATATATATAAGTAAACTAAGAAAGATTCATTAAAATGTACGTCCTACTTGAATTTTCTTTTGTTTTATATTTATAGAATTATATGGAATTGATTATTTACTATATGCCCAAATAAAAACACATCGTAAAAGAATTCAACAAAGTTTCTAATAAATCCAAACAAAATCCAAACATATGAAAAAAATAAGATATTTATTGATAAGATGTTTGTCAACATTATATTTACATGGAAAGAAGTCATTTCGAACATCTCTTAGAAAATTAAGAGTTTGTTAAAAATCAAAACCTATCAATAAAAACAACTCAAAAACAAAATCAAATAGGATATATGTTTATATAACTCTTTTTATTTTATAAATCTGTTAAGAGACAACTATTAGATATTTTGCGAATATAAGAATTGACATTTCGCATATATAATTATTTTTTGAATCTTAATTTATTCATCTCATCGTTAACAAATGCATTTGGATTAATAGTAATTTTTTTTTATATAATTAAATTTTCTTTCCTTTGTTATTGCAATAAGGAGCTTTACTTTCAACCGGTACATAAAATGAGCCAGTTTTAGGATATGTCTTTGCGTTTAATCCAACGCAAACGCACTCGTTTCTTGTGCACTTCGAAACAGGCTGCGGATTCCTAAAAATCAAATGAATTTTTAATATATTATTACATAAAATAATAATAATAATTAATAATAATAACGTATTTATTCCGTCGGTCAATCGTATATTTTTATTAAAAAATTAACTGCATAGTGTTAATTTTACGTTCATTCCTTAACAAATCAAACATAAAAAAAAGCAGAATATTAAAGAATATAAAATACTTTGACTGTGGGACTCCAATTAAACAACATTCATGTTTTATGCACTCGGTAAAGTATTTCACGGCTCTCGTATGAGAGCAAGTTTCTCCAACAATAGCTGCAAAAGTAACGATTATTAAACAATTATTTATAAAACTCTATAATCATATAGCAAAACGGGTAACATAATTGACTGAATATTTTTGTTTAAATTCTAATCTGCATCTAAAAAGCCTCTAATTTAATATATACATACGAAGACCGCAACCGGGTTGATTTTTTCCGTTATTCATGTAGAAATCGACAGTTCCAAGGGTTATCAGTGTTCCTAAATGATTTGATGTATGTATAATTTGAACATAATTTGCGTCTGTCTCGCAGATTCTCTGAGAACATGCCTCTGACTTGAACGAAGGCCCAGCAGGATCAAGCCCAATAATTTCAGAATATTTTCCTAATCCTAACTCTTGAACTTTTTTGCCTGCAAAACCTGAAGTATGTGCGCCCAAACTGTGTCCGATCAATCGTATATTTGCCATCGGTACATGATATTGTTGTATAAGCATCTTGGTAACCCTATAGAAAGAAACAAATAAAAGAAATATATATATATATATAATGTACAATTAAACAATAAAGTTTTTCAATATGTTTCCTGTGACTTACGTAGCGATATAATTTCCAACCAAGCGTGTATTACTGGCGGCATAATTGTAATATGCAAGTTTCACACCTGCAATTTCATTAGTACAAGCAGCCACCCGCCAATCGATCAAGATTACAAGATAATTACCCTTTAAATTATTATTAATTTATTAATCTTGAATACTTTGTCTCTTCTAGTAAATATTTTAATAATTGTACTTTCACATTATGAAATCTTACTTTATTTAACAAAGCTTCTGCCATAGCTAGGAAATTTTCTGCGGTTGGGGATGAAGTAAAACCATGCGTAATGAATGCAACTTGATGTTTTATGGTTGATTTCTTGAATTCATTATGTTTCTTTATTGTATCGAGTGTATAAAAATCATGTTTCTTATTTTCCCTAAAAATATATAGATTTTAAGTGATATTTGAATATAATATATTCTATTGTATCTGAGCAATAATAATGACACTTAAGGAACAAGAAAAATAAAAACTAAAAAAAAGCAGAAAGAAGTTACACTTTTATACATACAGAATAAAAATAATAAATAATCCATTGATCGACTACCTTGTTAAAACAATCATCTTAACAGTATCATCACTGTAAGGACATGGGTTGAATCTATCTAATTCATTTGATGACGACGGATCACCTACGAACATTATGAATTTAGACGATATTAAAGTAATCTATTTACTATTAAAAAAATATATATATATACATTTTTTAAGTAAATTTAAAAAGTTAAATATAATCTCAATTAATTTTATAAAATATCAGACAATTTACCATACGCGTAGCAATAATGTAGCGTTTGTACTAAACAAAAAAATAATAAGTATTTTAAATTCATCGTTTCTAATTAATGTTTCTTGTAGAAATAAACACAAATTTGTCTCGGATAAAGAATATTGACAATTGTGACAAATACTCTATTACTATATATACTATTCAGGTACATTATAAACCGAATGTTATTATTGAGATAAGACCTTTACATATTTATAGAAAGTATTAATAAATTTTTACATTCGCATATATGTTAGATGCGTGCAAAAACAATAAACTTAACTATATTTTTACTTACAATACTTTCTTTTCTAGTAAAGTTATTTCATTACAAAGTCACTTTTTCGTGAGTACAAAATCTTTCAAAATTTTTTATTGACTAAACGTGTTCAAACCAAATATTTTATATTTCCATAACTACAATATAAGTACTTCTAATATTACAAAAGTAATTCAGTTTTGAAGATAAATACACGCACATGCGAGAAAAATTCCTTTCATTTCAAATTCATTAACTTAAAATTTATTTGTAGTTTTTTTTTAGCTTAGTTATCGTCATAATTTCTACAGTAGAATCTCCTATATTCGAATCAATAGGATGGCGGAAGTATTAGAAATGTGAAATTTTCGTATAATAGTACAATCACGTTTTTGATGTAAAACTTCATTAATTTTTGCTTACTTATCATAGTCACGTCGGACATTGTTATCTTTATATTACATTTTTATGGTGAGAATTTCTTCGGTCAAACAGAGGACAGTTTCAATTGTAACACTTTATTCTTACCACATATTTGTGACAGAAGGAGGTATTTATAACTGAAAAACATTCTGTTCGCATAGTAGAACATTTGGATAATAGGATATTCGGATAACATTTGTTCGGATACAGGATGATCTACTTTTTTTCTTGATCTGTTGATAATATCTAAAATATGGAACAATGGCGGTAATGTAAATTCAATTAGATTAAAGTTGTTACCTTTACTCGATTTCATTAACATATGATTACTTTTCTATGATGAAAACCGTATTCATGTATCCTTAAATAAATTTTAATCATCATTTTAGAGTAAATATTCTTTAATTTGTTTTTAACATAAAAAAAACATTATAATGCAAAAATATCATCTAATATCCAAAAAGATCTATAGTAATAATAATGAACATTTTAAATAAATATTCATTAGACGTTATTTACCCGATTTCTAAAGTTTTAGTAAAAATTTCTTTTTTTCTTTCGATGGCAAAGCTAATAATCCTTTGATAATCTAATTGATAATTTTATTATTCTTACATAATCGTTTTATAAACAAAAATATAATTTTTCGAAATATTTTTTATGAATTTCTTCTATAATTATTCATATATTGTAGATACAAATATACCAAGAAAATGGCATAGGTTCTAATAATTTCCATGTGAAATCGGCGATGAGAATGCGAGTTCTGTATATAGCATCAATACAAGTTTTAAAATAATATAAAATTGAGAGATGTGCATCATTATAATATCACCTTGGTATTACATGACAGAATTTACATACCTAGTATAATACGAAAGATATCTCATATTTAATTCTGAACATTTAAAAAATATTACAAAATCAAACTACATATATTAAACTAATTTACTTTGACTATTCATTGTAATATGTAATCATATTAAATGATTAGTCCGTACTTATCAAATGTCATCGTAAAAATATTTATGACAATGAAAATTTGTATAAATATTTTAAGATAAATAGAAGTTTAAAATATTAATTTTTTTTTTAATATTATTTAAAATTTAAAAATATTATTTGAAATTCATTGTGTACAGAATTGTGTATTGATAATGTCGAAACTCTTCACGAAAGAATTAAACAATGTTTCCGACATGAACATATAGAGAGAATAAGATAATTATTAACCCTTTGCACTCGAAGTTTTTTTTCTTTCATATTACCAGCAACTCGAAGCAATTTTAATGAAAAGATCATATTTACATGTAAATTAATGATATACGCATTAAAAGAAAAGTCATCGTTGTATGTTATTATTTTTTTAATTGTTTATGAATACAAATGTTATGATATATAAAAAAAACAAAAAATTATTGTTACCAAAAGCGAAATATCCTATAAATAGTTTTTACGATTTGTTTTTGTCCTTATGTTAAAAACTGAAAATTATTTGCATTGTCTCCGTAGCAGAGCCCTCGAGTTTGAAGACAAATTTTAAATGGCTCCGTTTCGGAGCCCTCGAGTGCAAAGAGTTAATAAAATGAATGCAGGATTTTATTAACATGCTAGGAAGTCATTTCGAATACCACTTAGAAAATTAAAACAGGGTTTGTTGAAAATCAAAAGCGCTATAACTCAAAAACAAAATCAAATAAGGTATATGTTTATAAAACTTTTTTTTATTTTTTAAATTTGCTAAGAATCGTCCATTAAATATTTTGCGATTATACGGGACGAGATTCTGTATATACAATTATTTCTTAAATCTTAATTTATTCATTTTACCGTTAACAAATGCATTTGGATTAATAGTAATTTTTTTTTATATAATTAAATTTTCTTTCCTTTGTTATTGCAATAGGGAGCTTTACTTTCAACCGGTACATAAAATGAGCCAGTTTTAGGATATGTTTTTGCGTTTAATCCAATGCAAACGCACTCCTTTCTTGTGCACTTCGAAACTGGCTGCGGATTTCTAAAAATCAAATGAATTTTTAATATATTGTTACATAAAATAATAATAATAATAATAATATACGTATTTATTCCGTCGGTCAATCGTATATTTTTATTAAAAAATTAACTGCATAGTGTTAATTTTACGTTCATTCCTTAAAAAATTAAACAAAAAAAAAAGCAGAATATTAAAGAATATAAAATACTTTGACTGTGGGACCCCAATTAAACAACATTCATGTCTTATACACTCGGTAAAGTATTTCACGGCTCTCGTATGAGAGCAAGCTTCTCCAAGAAATGCTGCAAAAGAAAAGATTATTAAACAATTATTTGTAAAACTCTATAATTATATAACAAACTGGATAATATAATTGACTGAATATTTTTGTTTAAATTCTAATATGCATTCAAAAAGGCTATAATTTAATATATACATACAAAGATAGCAACCAGGTTGATTATATCCGTTATTCACGTAGAAATCGACGGTACCAAGAGTTCTCTCTGTTCCTAAATTGTTTGATGTATGTATAATTTGAACATAATGTGCGTCTGTCTCACAGATTCTCTCGGAACAATCATTTGACTTGAACAAAGGCCCAGCAGGATCAAGCCCAATAATTTCAGGATATTTTCCTAACTTAAACTTTTGATATTCTTTCCCTGCAAAACCTGCTATTTGTGCCCCTAAACTATGCCCTATCAGTCGTATATTTGCCAGTGACACTTTATACTTTTGCATGAGTAACTTGGTAAAACTATAGAAAGAAACGGAGGACAAAAAATATTTTATATATATATATATATAAAATATATAAATATATATAAAATGTTTACTTTTACTTACTCAGCAATATATTTTCCAACTGCACGTGTATTTTTTACGGCATTAGGATAACCAATAAACTTAAGAATTTTAAATTCATGAGTACAAGCGCCGTCCCTCCAATCGATCGAGATTACCATACAATCATTCTTAAAATAATAATTAATTTATTAATCAAAAATACTATTCTTCTCATGATAAATGTTTTAATAATCATATTTTTCATTATGAATTCTTACTTTTTCTAACAAAGCTTTTGTCATATCCATGTAATTTGAATTATTTGCAGATGAAATGAAACCATGTATAAGGAATATAACTGGAATCGATGATAGATCAGATTTTGGTAATATTCCGCCTTTGCTTAAATTATCTAGCGTAAGAAAAACACCATTCTGGTTTTCCCTAAAAGTATATGTAATTGTTAATTTATAGTTATGTAATATCTTTAAAAAAATTTCTATTCTATTGTATACATATATATATATATATATATATTTATTTATTTATTTATTTATTTATTTTGATGATAACGCATGAAAAAGGAAAAGAAATAATTTTGACAAGAAACGAATTTGAGAAAACCGATGTCATAATAAAAAAAAAAGAAACATTGATTCTGAATGGCTGGAGACATACAACTACCGTACTTGCCCTAATCGTTGTTTATGCTAAATACGCTTGTATTCATATAAAATAAAAGTAACAAATAATCATTACCTAGTAGAGAGAACAAATGAAATCTGCTCAGGAACAAGTGTACATTTTGGAATCAGGCCTCTATCTAATTCGTTTGATAACGATGGATCACCTACGAACATTATGAATACTTATAGTTTTGAAGTAAATTATATATATATATAAATTTTGGTAAATATTAGTAATATAAAGTAAAATTAAAAATTCAAATGCGATCTCAGTTAATTTTATAAAATACACGATAGTTTACCATGTGAATAGCAATAATGTAGCAGTTGCACTAAACAAAAAAATAATAATAGGTATTTTAAATTCATTCTTTTCGATTTTTGTTTCAAGTAAAAACAAACGGAAAATTATCCCGAATAAAGAATATTGACAATGTTACAAATATTCTATTACTATATATACTATTCCAATGCATTATAAACCGAATATTATTATTGAGATAAGACATTCTCGGTTTATAGATTTGTATGAAATATTAAAATAATTGATATTTAATAGATATTATGTAATAACAGAATTTTTTATATCCAGATATATGTCAAATACGTTCATAAACAAAGAACTATTCATATTTTTATCGGTAATAATTCTTCATTTTTTTGAAAG
The DNA here is from genome assembly GCF_050613455.1 of Vespa mandarinia. Lineage (NCBI taxonomy): Eukaryota > Metazoa > Arthropoda > Insecta > Hymenoptera > Vespidae > Vespa > Vespa mandarinia. Next base: position 3,655,058 of record NC_140817.1, on the reverse strand, counting down.
TCACTTCCTTGCGAAATCACTTTTTCGTGAATTCAAAATCGTTTTGTATCTTTTATTAGCTAATCGTGTCTAAACCAAAAACTTTATCTTTTAGGTATTATAACTTAAATATTTTTGATATTATAAAAATAATTCAATTTTTCAATATAAATACGCACACATCCAACAATAAATAATTCCTTTCAATTCGAATTTATTAATTTTAATTTTAATTGCTTTTCATTTTTTAGCGCCATAATTTTTACAATAGAACTTCTCGTATACGAATTAATAGGAAGACAAAAATGTTCGAATAATGGGATTTTCAGATAACGCATGATCACGTTTCGGATGTTAAATTTCATTCGTTTCCATTTAATTGCTATAGTCATGTCGTGTATTGTTATCTTTATATTATTTTTTTATTATCAAAATTCGTTTGATCAAAGATAAAACGTACGTTGTATCATTTTACGTGTACTACGTAACAGAGTAAGACACTTGTTGCTAAGAGACATACTGTTTGAATAATAGAATCAAGTAAAACGTTCAATTATTAGAATATTCGAATGCTGGATGTTCTGGTGTATTCTATAATTTATTGGTAATATCAAATATTTGGAACAATAATGATAACAAAAATACTGTAAGATTCAGGTAAATTTTTATTTGATTTCTTTCAGTGATTATTTTTGTAAAACTATATCCACATACATGTGTTCTTAAATAAATCTTACACATAATTTTGGATCACATTCATTTATTTTTAACAATATCTGGCTAATTTATGAAAAAATATCATCTAACATATAAAAACACTTATATTAATTGAAATAATAAATATTCTTAATAAATATGTATTAAACGTTATTTTTCTGATTTCTCCATTTGTAAAAATGGCTCATGCAATACTTTATGTAGTCGTTCTGCTTTTAAAAAGCTAAATCCAGGACATAAAGCTAAGGTATCAGTTGATGCATTAGCTATATCTTTCAATGTGCCAAATGTTGACAAAAGTGTAGTTGCATCTGTTTTGTTAACAGATCTAACCGTAGTAAAAGCGTTAATCAACTGTAAAAACAAAAATATAGAGAAAATAAGTATGCTTGTATTGTATTGTATTGTATTGTATTGTATTGTATTGTATTATAGTATGTAAAATACAATATATTAAGACAACAACAAAAAAAAACCACCAATCTATATATACTTTTTGATAAGGAGCTGTTCCGCTACGATCCATTATTATATCAGGTGGTTTGTTCTCATAAATTTTATAAGTTTCTATAATCTTTCCTGCATCCTCTGCGTTCCAAGCTAACATTAACGTTAAATCAGCAAGTATACATATCCGTGTCAAATGTTTTAATGCATGATGTGGATCAGCAACATCTACCTGCATTTTTAAAAAAGTAGATTATTAATATTATCTCATATCAATTTGTAAATGAAAAAATAAGTGGATAAAGTATAAAGAAGAAAAAAAGATATTCTTTACCTGAACCAAAAGTACTCGAAGATTGTACGCATTGCCTAATAATTTCAGACGATCATGAATGTAATCTGGATTTAATTGATGATATCTTATCGATAAAAAAAGAGCACATGTAGTCTTTCCCATCACATAATCTGGTACAATTTCAGAATATTCCCAAGGTATATTGATTATAAATTTCAACAAAGGATTCCCTTTCTACAAATATATGTATATATATATATATATATATATACACATAATCTTTCATTATATATCAATTAATAATAATCTAAAAATATGACTAATATCATACATGATCTTACTTGTTTTGGACTAACAAGAAGAGTATTAAGTCGTACATTAGTCTTTTTTGTCGACGGTCCTGGATTTTCTGTAAAAAAAAATAATCAAAGAGATGAATATCTAAGATCAGATATTATTTAGAAAAGTAGAAAGAAGTAGTAAGTAGATTTTACCAGCACATTCATTAGGTTTTATTTGTTTGGATGATAAAGAATTTTGACAATTAGTACTCTCTCTTTTATTGCTCATTGTTAAAAAAGAAACATATCGAATAAAGATCTCATTAAGATATAATACTAATTTATTTCTTTAGATGAAAGAAAAAATAATCTTCTTTTTTTATCCTAAAACTAATGAACCTCTTCTTCTCATTAGGATCGCACAAGCGCCACAATGTATATCTACGGCTGATTGAGTAAGCTCTGTATTGGTGGTATAATGAAAAATTTTCAACCAGTCGTACGTGTACCCGTAGCCGCGTATGTACTGTAACGTTTGCTATGGGGAACCTTGAACCTTGTTCGGTTAATTAACACAAACATGTATTAATACGTATTGTAATGTTGTTTTTTTTTTTCGTGAATTTTCGAGATAATTATTTACAAATTTTTCTGTTATCAATAGCCGCATATTCATTAATGGTATCATAAATGTAATTGTAATTAATTGAACTGATTTTTAGTAACATATTTATTACAATATTATTAATTTATTATTAATTTAGTAACCTTTGCCCGCGTTATTTCTTAATCCATAAATTATTTATAACCTCTGTATATTGAAACGAAAAATTGTATATTATTGAATAGAGTTTTAATATTAAGTTTATATTAATTCGGTATTTAATTTAATGCTTCAAATACGAAAAAATATGTTTCTTGTTTGCGTAACTGTGGGGCTAGTCCTCTTAGCTTCGAAATATCGTAATAACATGCTTCGAGGTGTCAAAAAAATATATTCCAGTATAAAACGTAGAAGTAATAAATCGAACAATAACGATAAAAAAGAAATTAAAATCGAATTAAGTCAAATTATTCTAGCTGACTCTTTAGAGAAAAGCGATTACGCTATTCAACGTATTTATTGGTAAGTATAAACTACTATATAAATATCTATAACCTTCAAATAATGCTATACATTTTTTTCCCCAACCTTTCCTTATTTCACTGAGTAGTTCTATATCTTGTTTGTTTATATTGTTCGCTTTGCGTTCCATAATCTCATTCAAACGTTTTCCTTTCTCCAAATATTCATTAGTTATAATTCAAATAATATAAATATTAATTTGTTTTCCTTTTAATATATTATTGTTATATTATAATATAATATGATAATATAAGGAATAATGAAATATAAACTTTTTGCACAGCAATTTATCAGATGGTATACTAGGTTTTGATTGTGAATGGGTAAACGAAGGGCCCGTGTCCCTACTCCAACTTGCTACATATAATGGAGTATGTGCTTTATTTCGTATTAATAAAATTGGATTCATTCCTCCAAGATTACAGGTATTTATATAATTATCTTGAAATGATATAACAAGTAATATTGTAAATGATAATATTATAATTATATGATTTTTTTTTTCTTTTTTTTTCTTTTTTTTTTCTTTTTTTTTCTTTTTTTTTTCTTTTTTTTTTTTTTTTTTCTTTTTTTAGGAATTACTAGCTAGTAAGCGTATACTTAAGGTTGGTGTAGCTCCATTTGAAGATGGACAGAAAATAATAAAAGATCATGGATGTGCAGTTTTGGGTACTCTTGATTTAAGAAGATTAGCAGAGTGCTTTCAACTTCCTACTCCTAAAAGTTTGGCAGCAATGTGTTTAGAATATCTCGGTACAAAAATAGAAAAATTAATAGAAGTGAGATGTGGTGATTGGGATGCGGATACTCTTTCTGACGATCAAGTAGCTTATGCTGCTTGTGATGCCATGGCATCAATTCTTATTTATCATCAGGTAAAAATATTTTTTTATATATATTTTATATAAATTATAATTTCTTTCTTTCTTTCTTTCTTTTTTTCTTTTTTTTTTTTTTTTTAATTTAACAGATAATGCGAGAAGCTAAAGAAAAATTATCATTAGTTGAGAAATTTGTGATATATTTATGGAAGATTTGGTTTAAAGATGATGCCATGAAATTTCATGGTTTACCTGCGGGATTAATTGATATGAGGTGGTAAATCTTATTATCTAAAAAGCAAAAACATTACAAATAAAATATTATATACAAATATTATGTATTTGACTATTTATTAGAAATATTTATTGATAATACATGTTCAAGGTTCAAGGGTCACAAAACAAATATAACTTCCAATAATAACAATGGTATTAATAAATATCACAAGAATATTATAAATAATATCGTAACTAACGAAGGATTAAGTTTAAATATAAATGAACATGAAAGTAATATACCTATAAGGAAAAAACCATTATATCATAATTGCTATTTACAAGCACCAGATGGAGATATATTGTGTACATGTGACCGTAAAAAGGCAGAGTGGTATATAAAGAAAAATTTAGCAGATGTTGTTGAAGAACAACCCTTTACAGTAAGATTGAAATTTGAACCATCTGGACGTGCATTAGGAGAAGTTGGTCAATATTATACACAAATCAAAATTAATCAATGTGTTGTTTGTGGTGCTTCAGAAAACTTTATTCGAAAAAATGTAGTACCAAGAGAATATCGCAAATATTTCCCATGTAAGTTATCAAACTGGTACAAAAATGTATGAGTGCAATAAATTTGTAAAAATTTATTGCACTTAAATAAATATATTTAATATATTACATTAATAATATATAACAAAATATTTATATACAAAAAAATCTTTTCTAGTGGTAATGAAAGCTCATCAATCTCACGATGTATTATTATTGTGTCCAACATGTCATGAGAATAGCAAAAGTCATGATCTGCAGCTCAGAAGAAAGCTTGCAGATATGTGCAACGCTCCTCTAGCAGGTCCACTTACTCATACAAATTGGAAAAAATTACATTGTGCTATTAAAGCTTTACGTAATGAACCAATGTTACCACTTCAACGACAAGAAGAACTTACAAATATTATCTTAGAATATGCAGGACAACAAGAAATTACTCCAAATCTGCTTAATTCATTGGATGAAGAATTGAAAAGTGCTCTGTCTTCATCAATTAATCAATCAAAACAACAACCACATGGCTTAAAAGTACATTCTTTTTCTTTTTTAAATAAAAATAAAAATGAATAAAATGAATTTAATATTAAATAATATATGATTATACATTACAGGTAGTTCAATGGTTTGAAGAAAGGGAAGGCGGTCTTGTAGAATTGGAAAGAATTTGGAGAGAACATTTTCTAACCACCATGAAGCCACAACATTTACCAAATTTGTGGTCAGTAAGGCATAATCAAGAACGACTAACTATTCGTCAAACACAAAATAGAATAGATCCCCAAGATGCAAAGGTAGCAGGATTAATATATTAAGGTTTTACAAATGTACCTGAAAGTATTCGTATAAGAGCGAGTACTTATATCAAAAAGACTATCAAGAAAACAATATATCTCTTGAATATAAATTATTTCATATAAAGTTCTAAATATTGTCTAACTATAAATAGAGAAAATTTTTACTTTTTTAATACACACTAAATTTAACGTTGGTGTATTTTTATGAAAAACACCATGATTTTTGAGGTATTTGTATATTCATAAACTATTTATATAGATATCTATAAAAACAAAACAAAAAAAAGCAAAAACAAAAAAAAAAGAGAGAAAGAAAAAAGGCTTCCATTGAAAAATATTTATGTATGTATCATGTAAAATAGAATAACCTTTTAGAATTTCATTATAAGTGATTACAATTATTTAAAAGGTAATATCTTCTGTATGACAAACAAAAAAATAAGTCCTACTGTGTTTATCTCTATTTCAAATAATCACAGAGTTCGTAGTATTTATTAATGGTATTATATATCATAATATGTACAGATTCCTAGAATTCAGTAGAAGAATTTATATTTATAGGTAAGTATACTAGAACGTTTTAGAAGCTTCTTGTTTAGTTGAATTTATATTTGGAGATGGTGGTTGATATTTCATTTCTTCGTCGATGCGTTCTTTAGCTCTGACAACTTTAGATTGTAAATAAAATGACCCACCTCTGGATCTGTCATTTGCCTCCATTAAATATTTATAATTTTGTTCAATTAGGTCCGTTTGATCAGGTCGTTCTACGTTAAGAATACGTAATGCTTCATTCAAAGTCATGCCTGTACGTAGGTTAGTGGCTGCATGTCGTGCACCTCTTTCACCTCCTCCGGCTCTACGTGCAGCCTCTTCACTTGCTGCTAATTCTTGACGTATTGCTCGTATAAAAGCTTTACCGATAACTTGCGTTCCAGTTATAATAATTTGTATTAAATATTTAGCCATCGTACCTTTGCATGTAACTAATTACAAAACGGACTCAATCAAATCATTTTCCCTAGAATTAGTGGCGCTGCTTACATATAACACCGGAAGCACGTGTTTCAACGGTGTTTCGAATCGAGATAAAAAATAACTAGAAAAACTTGTAAAACGATGAACGTTCAAAATCTGATTATCGATATTTTTTAAGAAAAAAAAAAAAAATTGAATTTAATTCGTATCTAACATGTTCCTATATTATAACTATAAAATATATATGTATATACATTTGGTATATGCACTTTGAAATGAACAGAACCCTGGCGGGGAGGGAAGGGAAAAACCATTGAATATCGTGTTAACGTTATTATACATATATATATATATATATATTCAGAAAAATACAAATTGTAATATCAAACAAATAAATTTACTGTAAGGAATAAACAATCAGCAATAAAACGATTCATATGAAATTAAAAATGTATGTGTTATTTTTCGCGTTATAAATCGATAAAATTTCGAGTATATCGCGTTACGTTATCGATAGTAAGCTTGTATAGACTATCGATAAATTATCGAAATCTAACGTTACCCTTCGCTCGACGATACTCGGTGATATATAATTTGCGCGTTGAATTTTCAAGTTCCTTAACCTTTCGAATTAATTATGAAAATCTTTAAACAGTACTATCAAATTATAATTAATAAATAGAGACTCTAAATACTCTATTTTTATCGAACAAATATAATAATAAGATTTCAGAACTGTGAGTATATCTAAGTGTTCACTTTGTTGGTAGCTTCTCTTTTATGTCAACATAATTGACTGCCGACTGGATCGCGTCCTATGTTAAGATAAATCTTGTTAAATAATTTATACGGTTAAATAACCATGTAAGTTGCATTATTAAAATCAAATATAATAATAGACGTGTTAATTTATCGATAAATGATCACACGTATCACGTAATGTTTATTATTCATTTGACATGGTGGAGTTAAAAATGTGTAAACGAGTTTCTGTGTACAAAGTTTAATTACATAAAATTACTTGATAGTACATCATCTGTTTATTATATTACTAGAAAAAAATTCTACACACACAAAAGAAAAAGGACTCAATAGTTTATAATGATTCGGTAATGATTTATCTCTGTGTGTGTATGTGCCTATATATATATATATAATTTTTCCTAAAGATACTAAATTTTTATTTAAATATTCTTTGTAGGCTATTTGCAAGTAAATTATCTTCAAATCAACTATATTTTTGGATGTTTAAAAATGCCTGGTTGCGCAGCAGTTGGCTGCAATAATCGCAGTGAGAAAGGCTATATTATGAAATGTTTTCCTCGTGATCCCAAATTAAGAAAGATTTGGCAAGAGCGTGTAGCTAGGGCAGATTGGAAGCCTTCAAACAATTCTTTTCTTTGTCATGTACATTTTGAACCACAAGAATGGTCTATTACACAAAGTGGTAGGATAAGGTTAAAAAAAAATGCTATACCTTCTATTTTCACTGTAACGTCGACTAGAAAGTCTCCAAAAAAACGTAAGAAATTAATTCATACAAAAAAGGAAAAGGATTGTCAAAGTAGTCAAAACATGGAATATCTTGAAATTGATACAGAATGTTCTTCAACTGGGAATATTGAAGGAAAAGATTCTGATTTTCAAGACACAGATGAAATTTCTCAATCTTTGGCATTTGAAACTCACGATAATGTTTATCAAATGACCAAAATTAGGAATAATTATGATGATCATATACAAGATCATGTGGCTGCTAACAATGCTCAAGATGGTATAATTCTAGTCTCAGATGAATGTCACACAGAAACAGATCATTTTATGAAAAAAAATAATACTATGTCGCATATAAATGAAAGTGATAAAATTAGTGGCAACACTAATGGTGACCAAGGCCTAGCACTAAATAATAGTGAAAATTTATATGTTAAAACAGAAGTTAAGTCTGAAAATACAAGCGGCAAATTTGAAGATAATTACGATGATATAGAAGAAAAATTGAAACAAATCTGTGATGGAAGAAGTATGAATGATGAAGATTATTCAGAAAATAATAGAATTAATTGTATCACTAAGAAACAAGATGATACAGAAAGAAGTACGGAAATAAGTTTAAACGATATCAATAATAAAATTCTTTCAGCAACAGGAATGGATTACAAAGAACCTATAAAGCATGAAATAGGTGATATTCTTATTGATAATAGAGAAAATGTTGAAATCATTTTTGGTACTGAAAGTGGAGATGAAAAAGTGGATAATTCTCAGTCTGTTTCATGCATTAGTAATTCATTTACAAATCCTCATGAAATTACAGATTCTGTATTAAATGTGGATGGTATTCTTTGTATCAAAGAAGAGAAAAAAGTCTATAATGAAGACATTGAGGAAAATTTTGGTAAGGATGAAGTACATGTTATACCAAATATGAGAGCAGCCATGAAACGTAAAAGAAGAACTAGAGAAGAGATAATGAAGTCCATAAAAAAATCAATTGGTAGTACTTCCGAACAAGACATCAACTTTACACATAACAGTGATGTTTCAGATAACAATACAGATAAACATACGGGGATTGATATGAAAACCAATGACAAAAGAAATACAAAAACTAACAATAATCATGGACAAATGGAAAAAACAGAATTTACGATTAAAATAACTGGTGATCCTAATGATGTATGTGATATTGTTCAAGAGCTAACAACACAAGATAATGCAAATCATAATTTTCAAGAAGTTCATAATTCTTGTGAAAAGCATGATCATAGAACTATAGTTACATCTGTTATAAAGCTGAAAGATTATCCTATAAATTTACATAATGTTACAAAAGAATTATGTAACAATCACGAAGATTTTACAATAAAAAATAAAGATTGCTTTTTACGAAGAAACCCTGTATCCACTAATAATACTGAAACAGTTAATCTTAAAATAGAATCGGTTAGTGGTTCTCAGAAAAATAATCTTTCTACAAATTCTACACCATTAGAGAAAAAGATATTTAATTTATGTAATAGTTCTCAAACAATCAATTATAGTACTAATAAAATGGAACAATTAGGAAAATTAACTGCACATGACATATCTTGTGAATATGAGTTGCTGCAGCAGAGATCAAAAATGCAAGAAGAAGTCATTCAGAAATTAACTAATCGATTAATTGTATTTAAAGGAATGGAAAATAATTTAAGGAAACAAAGTAAATTGTTACAAAATAAGACAAAGGAGGTTGAAATGTTAACAAATAAATTAAATACAAGAGCAGTATCTACACAGTCATTAATTAGTAATAAAAAAAGTTTAGAATCAAAACAGAGATTAATTGAAGATTTATCAAATAGGGTGAATTATTTAGAGGTAGTTAATAAGAAATTAATGAAAACTATGACATTAGAATCTCAACAAAAAAGAAAATTAGAAGGACACATCAAACAAAAAGATGATCAGATAAAAGAATTGAATTGGAAGTTAGAAAAAGCCTCTAAATATCTTGAAAGGGCAGAAAAAAATACGAATACTTATAGAAGAAAGATGTTAAATATGCAAACAGTGATGAGGAGAAAAAAGTTATTAGATGAAAAAATGAGTTGGTTCAATGAATTGCTAATTGATAGTGGTAAAGGAGAATTTTCAGAAAAAATTTTAAAAACAGCTGTAACAATTAGGAAAGATTGTGGAAAGGATGGTTATATTAAATTGATTGACTATGGTTTTCCTTTACCTCCATTAACAGCTTTAAAAAAATTTCTTAATACTAATTTGTCAGAAGGGCAAAGCAATGATGAAACAAATCAAGATATTAAAAAGAAACCATTAATAAAAGATGTACAACGTTTAAATAATGAAACAGAAGTAGATATAAAAGATACCAATATATTGGAATCAGATAATAAACCAACAGATTTAAATACTACAGAAACAATAACTGGAACAGTTCAAGATATTTTTAATGAAAATAATGATGGTGATGACTTTACTTCGCATGAACTTAAGAAACATTTTATGGAACAATTGAGTGCTGTCATGTAGCCACATATATATATAATATTCAATCATTCATTTTCTCTTTTTTTACTCATTGCAGATTTAGATGTATGGAAACATAGGTTTTAATATTTGAACACTTTGTTCCTTGTCATTGTATAATAACCATTAAGCATTTGTGAGTATTATTTATTGTAAAATGCGATCATGAGAATAATTTTAAATGTAAATAATGTGTACAAACAGTATAAAATTTACATGTTATGTCGCCTGTATGATAAATATGCATTTGATTAGTGAATCTTAGTTAATTAAATTGATATTCTTAAAGATCATCTGTTGTATGTTATATTATTGTATCCCTTGTATAAAACATGTAAGTTATAGTTAACTGATCTAAACGTTTGATACATAAAAGATAACTTTCTAATTAAAATTTTCCGATTAAAAGTTAAATAAAAATGTTTCCTCTTCTGCATGGACAAAACTTCATTATATTTTAAAGATACAAATTATAAAAAACACAGTGTTCAATATAATTGTAATGGGATTTGTAATTTCTTTTTAGTACAATAATAATATAATTACAATGCTGTATCGGATTTACCTTTGTTTTTATTATTATTATTATTATTATTATTATTATTATTATCGTTGTTAGTATTATTATTAATTATTTTTTTTTTCTCTTTTGGTTTTGCATCTTTCGAAACACTAGTTTTATCACATTCACACCAAGGTGTACTAGACTTGTCACACATCAAAGAGATATTGAGTACAGTCAATGATGTGTTTGCAATTGTCATTTTAATTCTACTTATTATTTTATATGAGATATTACTTAAACCAGTTTCTCTATCTCTTTTTCTAGTAACTTCCCGCTGATTATAACACTTCATCATATCACGCTTTCTATGATTTCTATCATGAATATGTCTGAAATAACAACATAATGACATTTATCAGTATGGTCTATTAATTAGTATTATACAAAACATAGAAATTCAAAATTTTATCATTTATAATATAATATTGAAGCATACTTAAATGTATTATGTGTTCCTGTGGATATATTTTGAGGCCGAGTAATAGTTAAGCCAGCTTCTTTCAACCTAACATAAAATTCATCATCCTCAAGGCCCCAACCCCAGTACTTATTAGACATACCATTAACTTGCATGTAATGCTCTCTAAAAAAAAAAAAAAAAGAGAAAAGTAAAAAACATGAATTTTTAAAAATTCAACATTATTTTTCGATAATAAATTTGTAAATTTGTCAATGTATTTTTTGTATTTTCCAATAATAAATATTCATTAGATAATGAAATTATCTAATCTATAATTACCTTTTAATAAGTAATATACCACCAACAAATGTGGAATAATGATACCTAGGATGCAAATCTGGAGATGATATATGATAAGGACCTTTACTAGGATATACATATAATAATTCGTCATTTAATGGCAATAAATCAACATCATGCATGGCTATATAATGGAAATCTTTACTAGTTTCAAGAAAGCCAACATTAATAAGGGAAGCTCGATTAAATCTGTATCTATCAAACTGCAACATACGAAATAGTTCTAAAATGATTCTTCAACACAAAATTTAAATAATTCAATTTTATTAAAATGATCTACCTGATTTAATATAAATATATGATAGTTTATATTTTGTTTATCTAAAAACTCTTGCATGTGTATTGCAAATGTTAATAATTCATCAAAACGATCTCTAAATGGTACAAGAATAGCTAACTTGTACTTTGATCTTTCAGACTTTTTATGCAATTTAATATTTTGTTTATGAGTATTGTATTGCTTAATCAAAACATCATTCTCGCATTTACATTCGTCTATAATATTAATGAAATAGATTAATGTTTCCTTTTCACATTGAATATATATTAATAAGTAATATATTTACCAATATTGATGGGAACAATACTTATTAAGCAGGACATGATGAAGGTAAGAAAGATACAAATAAGAATATATTTGAACTTGAAGCTCCTCCATACAGCTTCCATAATAATTCAGATATATTTTAACTTCATTTATCACCGAAGTATCTATTCCTTAATCCTACATTGCAATAATTTACAATGCACAATGACATATCTTTTGTACCCTTCGATCGATGAATATTTAATTAATTAAATGATAAAATCTCAAATATTTCATATAATTCGCTCATTCATTATTTCGTTATCCATCGAATTTTTTTATTATCTTTCGATTCGATAATATCAATTCCATTTTACAGATAAAAATAATATGTTTCTTCATGAAAATAATTCCTGAGAATATATATATATATACGTCTACTTCTCTATTTTATGTTTTTTCTTTTTGAAACATTTCTGTCGTTCGATAAGTTAAATTTTTTTATTAATAATTGTTTGACGTACACCACCTGTTTCAATGTTCGATCGTCCAACAAGTGTTGTTTGTATTTTATACGAATTTTTTCATTTATACCATACGTATCATCGTTATTTATCCTTTTTGTGATCAATCCATTCATTATTAATGCACAGTGATAAACGTTTTAATTAATAAAAATCATTCCCGCCGTTTTGTCGAAGATTTTACGATGACAAAAACACACCGACTTACTGGCCACGGCCATATTGTGCTAAATAATCTTACCTAAACAAGTCATCTATATCTAGAAAGTCAACCTCATTACACGTTTACGAAACAACGAATCGTGCCATTTCTAATGTAAATATTTGATCTATTAATTCTTTTTTTTTTTTTAAAGCGTTTATTACAAGTGACATTTGACATTAACGAAACGCAATTTTATTTTTAATCGATCAATATTTTACAATAATCGATTCAATAAACGACAAATTCTGATTGGCGTGATCAAAGTGTTTAGATATTTCTATAAAATATATGATTTTCTTTTTGCGTATTCGCAATAACATCAATGTCAACTATTTTGATTCTTATCCATATATACAATATAGTTTAGCATATCATATACATATATTAAGCTCTTTATAAAACTTGATTACATTAGTGGAATATTTCTACTGCCACCTAACAAGTACTTCCAAATATTTTCCCGTTGAATGCAGTCGAAGTAAATGATAATATGTAAACACATACATAACCCTTCTACGTTAAATTTTCTACTTTTTCGATAAAAAAATATCTATTGTATAATATTTCATTGTTTTATTTCTTTTCATTTTTTCTAGCCTCTGTTGTAAGCGATATAATCGACGAGTACAATGGATCTTGCAATCAGAGAAAGTTCCAGTGATTCAGACGATTTTCAAGTATTGGGTATATTATTTTTTAAATCTTTGATATTGATAATTTACATATGTACATATATGTGTGTTTGTGCACATATATATATATATATATATATATATACATACGTATATGTCTTTATTTTATTTATGATTATTAATTAAATTTTTCAAATTCGTAGATAAATAATGCTTTAATAATTTATTCTTTAGTTTTCTTTTAATATCGTTTACCTTAATTTAATTGATTTTGATTGATATTAAAAATAATGATACACGTCTGTGATATTCTTTGTTTCATTAAATATTATATCAATATTCGTGTAATAACTTTTTTGTTCTGCAATTTCTTTATTCAGAAAATGATGAACCCGAAGAAGTAACAATACCTTTTGAGAATACTTTTGATTTGGCCCTTCCAACTACACATTCTGTAAGTTGTTTCTTTTTTTTCTTCTTCTTTTTCTTTTTTCTTTTTAAAAGAAACAATATATCATCATTTGTATGTTAATAGTACTTAGGGAATAATTTAAAAGAACTCAGAGGAAGAACATTGCTAGATGATGGAATTTACAAGAATTTGCCATTGTTAATTAAGAATTCTATTATTTTATTTCCTGGACAAACATTACCAATTAATTCAGAAAGTATAGAAATTACTAATGTGTTACAAACCTGCATTCGAAGAGATCATATATTTGGTGTCATATGTTCAAACAATGGTAAGACGGTACGTGTAGGTACAACAGCTGAAGTTTATGAATATTATGATGGTGATCTAATAGGAAGAAGTTTTCGATTAAAAGCCAAGGGTAGACAGCGATTCAAAATAATATGTATTATAATGAAGGTTTGTGAAGTTACATTGACAACAATATTTTATCCATATGTAATACTTACATAGCAGAAGATTACGTTCAAATATGTTAATACAGATATATTCATATATGTTAGGGCTATGATATAGTTTCTGCAAATGTTAAAATATTACCAGAAGTTACTTTGAAACATCCATTCTTGGATTATCGTTTAACTTCATTAGATTATTTACGAATACGACCGATTACTCAAAAAGAATGGAAACAACAAGATTTTGTTGAAAAAATAGATTCTACGATAACTCCATGGCCATCTTGGGTATATAAACAGTATGATCCTTTGAGATTGTCTTTGAAAATACAGCATCATTTACAATTTCTTGAAAAACGTTAGTATTTTTAATTAAATAATCAGTTCCAATTATTTGAAAATATTATTCTTTTATTAAATGTATTAATACTTTTGTAGGAGGTTGTAACATACCTAAAGATCCAATTGAATTATCATTTTGGGTTGCACAAAATGTATTAATTGATGATGATGAAAGAATTGATTTATTAAATTATGATTGTGCTATTGCAAGGTTACAAAGAGAAATAAAATTTCTTATTGAGGTAATATAATGAAATTTATATATAAAAATATGAAGCACAGAAAGTGTGTTCATATGAACTAATATGCTGAAGAGAACTTATATTTTGTAGGATAGATCATTTGTTTGTATACATTGTGATAATTTCATGACCCATCAATCAAATATGTTTCCAATGAGTAAGGATGGCCTTCAAAGTACGTATTGTAATGGCTATGGTGTTATATTTGAAACAATAACTGTCTACCATGCAGAAGGATTAAGGCTTAATATGGATACATATTCAACGGATTATAGTTGGTTTCCAGGGTAAGGAGATAAATATTTAATATAATTTTTTTTTTACTAAAAATTATGGCATTATTTATAAATAATTTATTTGTTTCTATAGATATGCCTGGACAACAGCAAGTTGTAATATCTGTTTTTCTCATGTGGGTTGGAAATATACAGCAGTAAAAAATAATTTGAAACCTAAAGTTTTTTGGGGCTTAACTCGTAGGGCTTTAAAAAAAAGAACAAATAATAAAGTAGATGATACATCAGATACCGACGCCAATCCAATTGGCAATTGAGAAAATTTTTTATATTTCATACAAATCATTGATATACTATAGCTTTATTGCAGTAATTATCATTGTAGTAAAACTTATTGCTTAGTTGTGTTAATACATCTTAAAATGAAATCAATAAGAACCCTAAAGAATGTAAAAGGTAGAATGCACTTTGACAGAATGATATTAACAATTGTTTCTGTGCATGAATATGTATACACGTCACGTTTAGTAAAGACTTGCTGTAATAGAGTGTAAATATTGTGTGGATAAAATCCGAGATAGATCATGGTTTTACGATTATATTATTCAGATTAACCGTTATATATATATATGGAAAGTAACCTCTTTTTTACTTTTCATAACCAATATATAGATTATTAATTATAATGGTCTTTTCACATTGCTATTCTACAAATACATACAAGATTGTATATCATGTTATTTCCTAAATATACAAAATTTCAATCTGTGTATACAAGATAATGAATGGTGATATATCGTATATGTATATATATATATACATATATATATATATATATAAATATATATATATATATATGTGTATATATATATAATAAGATATTTTGTTATTTATATATTAAGAAATAAATAAAATCAAATTTAATGTCACTGTATTGTGTGTAGTTTTTTTTTATAAATGAAATTTTACATGTAGAAAATATAATATTTATAATTTTACTACATGTAATGTAAATAAATATTCTACCACGCAACGTATTTTGTGTATATATACATATGGATACTTTATGTACATGTTAAAAAGACTATATGGATATATATATATATATATATCCATATATATATATATATATATATATATATATATATATATATATATATATATATATATACATACATAAAAAATTATAAGAAAATCAATGAGCACAATACATGATATGGATATAAAGGAAGCAGGAGGATGTAGAAAATTGAATATCATGTTTGTAATCATTTTTTGCGCATATCGTATATTTCTTGATTACCTTAAATCAGTTAAATTTATAATAATCATATGTTCATTATCTCAATCATTCTCTTGTATATGTATCGTGTTGTGTTATTCACGTTAAGGCAGCAGATGTTTAACACAATCTGCTGTTAAAGTAAACCATTCAACATAGCAATTTGTATTGTATTACTATCGGTCAGACATTTCAGGTATTATTGAGTTCGTATTTATACACCTGTGATCTGAGATATGGCCCTTTCATATTAATTTTCTCGACAGTCGCACCGTAGTTTTCTATATTCCGCACACGTAAAATTTTGTTTAATCCTTCAAGATAATGTTATTACTGCATCTTTCTTTTAATATGACTTTATGTATGCGATTATAAATTAACTTTACATTGATTACAAATCCTATACCACTTATAATAAAGCTGATAGGTCTGACATTTAATTAAATATTAAATTAACGTATTTTTATAACTCAATCAAGTTATAAATCGCTCATTGGCTCATATCTGAATATCCATGTCTCCATTATATTAATCAAAAATCTATGAAATAATGAAAGAGAATTGCACATAATAATATGCAAATATATATATATAATAATATTTCAAATAAAGAAATATTGATCTCTTTCGAAGTCGATGTGTATACTACTTCTGTTCAACTTTCATTTTGATAAGCTTCAATTAATAAGAACCGATAATTTTTTTCAAAACATATTATACTTTTACAATAAAACAATTAAAATGTAAATGAAATTGGTGAAAATTGTAATATGCTCTTAGAAATATTTGGATTATTTTAATTATTAAATTACTTATGGTTTGCTTCATAAGTGTATTTAAGATCTGACATATGATAATAGAATTAATATTAAAATTTTAATATATATTCGATTTTTTAGTAATATCAGGAAAAAAAATATTTTTCAGAACTTTTCCATATTATTCACAACAAAATATACTATTTCTTTTGTTTCTCATAAGAAATGCTTTTACAGTAAGACTGCAGCAACTATACAATAGCTGAAGGCAAATGTAAACACATGTTAAAGAAAACATACGTTACAGACTGTCGTTTTAATTTCTTTGCCAGCTTTCATTTCATCAGATACGAATATTTCACCACGTCATTTGTAGACTTGGTGTGTTTGTAATCTTTATAAATCTGTAATATAAATATATATATTCATATGACTTTTTTTTTTTAAACAAATACTTTATAAACGAGAATTAAACATACTCTCAATTTCTGATCCTGCAGAGATAAGTTTGGTGTGCGGCTGTGCAGCTGTGCTTGCTTGTTGATTACTTAGTTGCCCTGTAGTTGCAGGCGCAGCAAAGCCTGGCGGTGGTTGCATTGCCCAATGCTGAGCTGGTGCGTTCTGTTCCTATAAAATAAAATTATTCATTATAATTAGCGGTACATATATTAAATATTATACATACATAAATATATATATATATATATACTATACACATATAGAATTTATAATAATTAATTTGACATATTATATTTATAGCTGCGTAACCTGTTGCGCATTGTGAGATACTGTGTGAGAAGGATGTACATGTGGAAATTGCCACGTGCTAGTAGTTTGGAATGGAAGAGGCCTAGATGAACTAACAATAGCTGGGTCAATTGAAGTCCAGTCTGCAATAGGCCCAAAGTTGTTCCATCCCCCTTTTTGATGTAATGCTTGATGATGAAATTGTTGTTGTTGTTGTTGGCTACTTATCTCACACCAATCTTTTAATGTGTAAACAGTATCGCCTGCGCATTTACCGATACCTACTCCAGTAAGAATAAGAAAATTTTAATAAAATACATTAAAAATTACATGCTTATAAATTAGAAAAAATTTTACCTTGTGTATTGAGTAGAGGATTTCCATTTGGAAGATACGCACTTTGCTGTGATGGCTGTGTTCCTGTAAATAACATACTAGACGAATCATTTATGAATACAATTTTACTACTATCTTCAGATAAATGTGTGTACACAATAAAAGTCAATTTTGAATGAAATTGGACTGATAAAACAATGTTTATAGTGCTTAAATATTTAGTTAAATATTCAATGTATTTTAAAAAGGAGAAGTTTAATATAATCCAAATTGATTAATTATTCGTAACCTTGGAAATGCATATTTTGAAAATGTTCAATCTGAAATTATATTATAATATTCTACAACTAAATTAAATAATTCTTTGTTATATATACATTTTTAATTCCTTTTCTTTTTGTTTTGTTTTTTTGCTGCTATGCTTACCATTAAACTTACAAAATGTATTATTTATTTTATGAAGACATTATGTATTCATACGTATGTAAATTCACGCACTGTGGGCTATGATTCCAGATGTTGGAAAAATTGGAGAAACACTAACCCGTGAGGGCATTGTTTGTAGGGGCAGGCCGCGGTATACCAAGACCGAAAGAGTTCATGTGATTTGGGGTTGCGCCAGGGAAACCTGGCGGAGGGAGACGACTGCGCTGTGCCAGACTAGCAGCTGTTACAGAATTCTGAGCAGGACTCTGTGTGCCACTTTGTAGAAGATTCTGCGGAAGACGAGACAGGAGGGAATGCGATTGTTGAAGAACTTGCAAATTTTGCAAGTGCTGCGCTTGTTGCTGTAGATGTGCTATATGTGCAACCTAGGATGATAATTATCTATTTAAATTAACTTCAAATAATTTTATCATATTTGTTAAATATATTTTACAGATCTATATATATGTATATAAATTGTAATGTTCTTTAAAACTTTTCATTACAATTATATATATATATATATATATATATATATATATATATATATATATATATTATATATATATATATATATATATATATATATATTATAAAGAAATTGTAGATTATTCATTAAAATTTTTTCACCTGTGGAAAGTGCTGCTGACCAAGATTAGCAAGACTTTGTTGATGTTGTACCCTGCTTTGCTCTTCTCGTTCTCTCTGTTGTTGTTGCTGTTGTTGTTGTTGAAATAATCTTTGTTGTTGTAACTGCATTTCATTCTCCATTAACTCTGCAAGTGCTTTTTGCGTTTCATGAAAAGGATCAAAGCCTAAATCGTCGTCTGCTTTTACATCAGATCCAGATTCATGATGATTTTGAACTTCTTTTAAAGTTGCATGCCCGTTTTGTTTGATATATTCACAATTTTCTTGATTTTGTTGTGCCTTTGAAATATTCAATTTAGAATTAGTTATCTAGAGTCAGTACATCTCATAAAATATAAAAAATATACAATCACTAACTTGCATAGCAAGCCTTTGTTGTAATGAATTTTGCTGGAAGTCTGCCATAAATTTAGATGCAGGTGAATTAATAAGTATATTAGTTGCAAAGGTGCCTGAGGATTCTGAGATTGCATTATACTGCGAATTACTATACACTTCCTCTTCTGCAAAGTCTTCAGAGTTGAAAGTTACTCGTGGTGAATTGGAAGGACTAATCTTTCGTACAATGTGATTTGATCGCGTAGATTCAGGATGAAAACCAAATGCTGCTTGCCAATCTTCACTTGAGTGAACTGTTGGTAAAGAATCAGGAATGGAAGCCAAGCCCGTACTCGGCCAATCCAAATTTGTATTTCCTAAATACAAAAAAAGAAAATAGATTTTATTTTAACAAAAACGTATGAAGAAAATAAATAATTAATGTATAAAATTACAAATGATATTTATTACAAGTTTTATAAATAAATTTATGATAACTCTAATGAAAAAAATTTATTGTACATGCCTGCCAAGGAATTGGATGTGACTGAGGCGGCTGTAGATATTTTCTGGAAGGTATTTGTACTGAAGAAACTATTATTGTCCGCCTGAAAGATTGACCGGTGATTAAGTTGCATTTGAGACCCATTATGCAGCCCTGGTGGTGGCTGTTGATTGGCACCTTGCGATGAGTTTGTGCTAGCTGGTGATGAACCTAGACACGATACGCACATAGCGCTACACTACGAGACGCGATCAAGATGTCATTTATTTATTGATTATCAGAATGCCAGAATAAACAGCTTCTAATAACCTCTTAGCCACCAAAATTAAAATATACATACACATACCCAGAAATTAATACTAAATCTGTTGAAGTAATACCTATCACTGCCATTAATTTTTCCCAATAAGTGCTGAAATATATGCATGTGTGTGTGTGTGTGTGTGTGTGTGTGTGTGTGTGTGTGTGTGTGTGTGTGTGTGTATTTCATATAACTCATAATTTCTTTAATTTATACAAATTAAAGAAGATACACAAAGATAAACGTTCTTCTGGGCAAGTGTTGTATAAATTTATGTTTCTTATGAAATTTTGTAAAAAGGATAAAATTAAGTGTATACAAAAATACAACAAACAGCTACTTCTCGTTTTCAAGAATTCTCTTTATTTTGGCATATATCAATATCTATATTAATTCAAAATTCACAATCTGAACTTTTTGCAACTCATTATAAATATTTCATCTATTCTCACATAATTACTTATGCATTGTAATGTATATATATATATATTTTCTTATAACATTGTATTAATTTTTGATAATTACACAGTGAGAAAAGCTATGTATCGTAATATTTATAGAAATGTTCAACTTTAATAACTATAAAATTATTTATGTTTTTTTTTTTACGCAAAAATTTATAAATATTATAACAGATGAGAAAATATATGAGATAATCTACAATCATGCAATATTTGTATATTTAAAAACAATTTATAAAACATTTATAACAAAACTATTAACACTATTTTTTAAATGAGACTTGTATACACGCTACTTCAATCTAAAGGTATTTTATATAAATCTCCTATAACTGTTATTAATCAGGCAAGGCATCACATCTTATTATTTAAAATTTTAAAGATGACTTTAATAATACATTATAACACATTATACTACTATTTTAAATAATATATTTTTTAAATCAAAGATTAAAACCTGACTGTAATTATACCTTTTTATATATCTTTGATTTATCTGCACACGTACATTTGCTTTAATCAATTCAATTTAAAAATAAAAGGTCGATACATAAAGAAA
This sequence comes from Vespa mandarinia, assembly GCF_050613455.1. Classification (NCBI taxonomy): domain Eukaryota; kingdom Metazoa; phylum Arthropoda; class Insecta; order Hymenoptera; family Vespidae; genus Vespa; species Vespa mandarinia. The sequence continues at coordinate 3,633,568 of NC_140817.1, read as the reverse complement.
TGACGACGAGTATAAGGAACTCACCTAAAATTGCAGCACCATTGTTCTCCTCACTTGATTCCACTAATTGTTCCACTTGATGATTTACATTAGAATCTTCTGAACTTGAAATTGTACTAGCTGGTGTACTACCTTCTCGTTGTTGATCTGTTTCACTATCCGAATGTCGTCGTTCCCCATTTTGAATTACACCATTTATTTTAAGTTCATTAGATGGTTGTTGCGCCGGTTTAGAAATTTTGTTAGACTGTTGCTGCTGTTGCTGCTGCTGCTGCTGTTGTTCAACCTTACACTTATTGCCTAACTTCTGCAATACATCACTATTCGTTTCAGCTGAAAAATTTCTTATATCCTTCTGACCATTCACTTGTGGTTGCACATTATTTTGTACACTAATTGAGCTTGATTCAGAACGTGACGTTGTTCGAGTGCTATGTTTCTCTTTGTTTTGACAATTTTTATGTTTATTTCGCGCTGCTTGTGCCTTACTTTCACTATTACTTTTGCCTCTGCGTAGACCCATACCATTTTCCCCTTTATTATTGTTATTCTGTTGATGCATAGAACTTCCAGATGATATATGCGTTTGCTGAGTGGTAAGACTGCTACCATTAATTATGCTATGCTGCTGTGAAGTTGTTTGGGTAGGTGGTGATGATTCTTTACAATTCGTTTGTGTATCTGTAAAGTGTAAATATCGTTAAACACAAATTGCAATGTTAAATAATAAATATATTTTCTATAAATATTTCCAATTTTAATATTATCTATTAAAACAAATTCTTACTATTCGTTTGTCCTGGTTGTAACGAAGGCCATGCTTCCTTGGCTTGTGAATTCGTAGTTCCATTTTCTCGACCAATACTACTTGTAACAGGTGGTGATGGTGTTGGTTTTCTATATAATAATAATGTTAAATTTTAATTCTATTATATATACTTTAATTTAACCTGTCATCAAAGCAATAAATTCGTATATTGTTACCGCTGTAATGCAGATGCATGAGCATGTAAAGATTGCACAAGTTTGCGCTCATATTCCTGATGTTTCCCTTGATGCATTTCCTCTTTCGTAAACGAAGCTTCCTGGTCCCCGAGATCGTGTAGATACATGCAGTCTGGTTTTGGACACGCCTGATTCCGCATAAAATGTGAACAGTATTTTGTTGTACCCAGTGACGTTTTTATTGTCCGTCCGTCCACAACAATATTATTCACAGCCTCTATAGCACGCAGAGCATCTTCCTGACGCTGTTATTAGATTCATTAGATATTAGCAAATTTTCAATATATTATATTGTCATTATAATAAATATGAAAAATAAAACATACTTGATAGGTGACATATGCCGAGGCACTAGGGCCCTGAGACCCTGCATAAGAAGTGCTCTGATTGATCACAACTTTATGAATCTTACCAAACTTCCCAAAATACTCATGTCTCTTTAATACCTATAGTAATTATTATTGTTACCACTTTTTATTATTACTTATCATATATAATATTCATATTAATTAGATATAACTATATATTTTTTACGATAGAAAAAACTTACATCCGCATCTGCCAATCGCATTGGTAATCCTACTACAAATACTAAATTTTTTTGAACTACCCTTACATTCGCTAGATGTTTACGATTTTCTGTAACTCTTTGTTTACGCTGTTGATCCTTCAATCTCTTTTCTGCTTTTAATCTAAAAAAGAAAAAAGAAAAAAAGAAAAAAAGAAAAAAAAAAAAGGAAAATCATTTAAATTGCTGCATATACATAGATATAGCTTGTTAATCATATAAAGAATACCTTGCAATTTCTTCCTTCGTAAGAGGCTTAAAATTAGCGGGGTTTTCAGAATAGGCCTTCCTGCACGCAGGGCATAAGCCATTTTCGTCCGTACGTATTCTATGCCAACAAAATCTGCATATTTGGTAGCCACATGTGCACGGAAAAAAATTTAAATCATCAACCTCCAATAGTTCCATGCACAATGGACACTCCACTGCATCCTCTCCACTTTGATTCAATACTGACATAATTTTTGCTATAGCCACGTTCGTCCAAAAAACACAACAATTAACAATGTATTTCTTCCTACTTTTGATCTGTAAAAGGACAACATTATGATTATAACTGATTATATATTTAATTAAAGAATATTTGCTAGTTTACTTTCATACTCACACTCACTCTCTTTCTCTCACTCACACACACACACACACACACACACACACACACACACACACACACACACACATGTATATATATATATATAAATACATATATATATATATATATATATATATATATATATATAAACTTTTATCCGTTTTCTTCGTAATTTAGTATAAATTCAATGAAATATTTTTCATTGTACTAAATAAAATGTTGAAATATGCTTTCAACTGAAAATGCACCTGCAATACCTCTCCTTTCGATAATGCACATACACAAAGGGTTTCCACAGTATTTTAGATATTAACAAAGCTTTGCTACTTTCCTTTATGTTCTAATATCCTTGCACAATCTGGAAAAAATGATGACACGTCAGATTAACCTCGTAGAAAATTGATCAAGACGGAGAGGCGAGTCGCGAAAAGGCGAATGCCGTGGAAAGTGTTGGCGTATCTATAGAAAAAAGTCTTCCCTCTACTACGTCACCCGTATGGGAGTATTTGAATTGCGAAATAATGAACGTTTAAACGACTATTGTTTAATTCCTGTATAGGAATAATAGTTAATGTAAAATTTAATAAAAGGAAAACGCACTGCATAGTGCAATTCCGACTGGGTAGATTTTGAAAAGTATCTCAGCGAGATAAAAATCGAAAAGATATATATATCCTTACGCGATGGTCTCTAAGATAAAATATAAACGAGGTATCGTTCCTGAAGCGACAGAAACAAAAAATCGAAAGGTTGGTCTCCGTTTGACAGGAGCTGTCACAAGCGAGCGTTGAGTAGAACAAAGGACGCTCAACAGATTATGGGAGAGGCTAGCGAAATACTTGGACTAAACGACACAATGGTTATAAAATCATAGCGATAAGGAAAGCGCACATCGAAATCGTTAGTGACGTAGTTTTAAGGTAGTCTACAAGATAGACCAAAAGTGGAGGAGCAGTGTTAACGAGAGCACCGCAAGAGAGAGAGGGAGAGAGAGAGAGAGAGAGAGAGAAAGAAAGAAAGAAAGAGAAAGAGAGAGACTTTCCTTCGTTCGTCCACCATCTCGCTCTTTCTCTCTCTTTCTATCTCTTTCTTTCTTTCTTCGCGTAATACGTTGCGAGACACAAACCGTGTACGAGAGGGCGACAATCGGACGAAACAGCTGTTGGTGGCGTTGAGAAGAAACGACGAAACGTCATTAGCGTGCGAGTGAGAGGTACTACGCCATCATAGTTACGGATTTACGTGAAAATCCGTGAAAATGTTTAGTGGTGGGGCATGACACGTAAATTTCGCGAAACCTCGTTTGCAAAAATTCTCGCATACGTAAGGACGCGACGGTCTCAACGTTTCGCGATGCAGACTTGAAGAGGAAAAAGACAAGTTGAAAGCAAAGAGAGACAGAACGAATGGAAGGAAAGGGGGCGCTGAGGGACGTGGAGGAAGAAGGCGGAGGAGAAGGGAGAGAGAGAGGAGAGAGCGAGAGAGGGAGAGAAAAAGAGGGGGAAAGACAGAGAGAGGGAGGGAAAGAGTGAGAAAGAGAGGGAGGGTGGGAATAGTAGGAGGGAGAAGTGGACGTAGAAATAGAGAAAGAAAGGACATTCGCTGCCACAGCTTGCCATCCCTTTCTAACTTACGATAGTCACACAGTCTCTCTTTCGATCTATCGAGAGACAGACTTTTATGTCGATTTTACAACTCCCCTTGGCACGTTTTAACTTTCGAAAAATGTACAAGGATAGGACTGACATTGAATAAGAACACCGTCCACGAACAAGAATGATTCACGAATAGAGTCCGATTGAACGGGGGGAAAGTCTTCTGAAATATGAAAAGACTTGAGATAGATTGATACTTCGTTTCTCGTTTTCTTTCCATCTCTTTCTATTTCCTTCAAACATCAAGCAAAAAAGAATTTGTTGCATACGTCACATAAGATCGAATTGTTCGATTAACGTAGTAGCCATTCGATATCCTAGGAATGTTTTTAAGATATCGAAAGAACAGTCGCTTTAACCTTAATTTTGTTCTACGAGGAATAATCACTTCTTTTTCAACGGAGCTCGTGCGTCGACAATTATCGCGTCTTCCCACATAACGCTCGCCGATTCTCGATTAATCGCGTATGTGACATTCGCTCATATGTTAGAATCTCTCTCTTTCGTTTCTTCTTGTTTACTTACGTTCTTAAACTTTTCCACTAAGAAATCTCTCTTTTCTCTACTGGAAAATTTTTTTCTAAGCTTCCCGAAATTTGGTCGAACGCGCAACTCGAGCGCGCAGGAACGGACATTACACGCTATGACTACTAGAGGGACCTCGAGCGAAGTGAGGAACGAAGGGAGGGGAAGGAATTGTCAGAGCGCATGTCGAGGAGACGCGGATTTACTCTTTATAAATACGTAAAACGCGTCTTTTTTAGTATTGGTCAGTATCGACGCGCCCTTCGTTTTATTATTGATGTTTGCCCACGTAACGACGATCTTACTTAATACATCATACTCAACTTCGTACATTTTTTTTGAATATGTCAATTTCATAACATTATACGTATTTCAGTTACGCGTTGATTTTTATATTTACCGCTTTGCCCCAAAAATTGTTTTAGTTACTTGCGTTTACAGTTCTACCAATCACGCCAAACAAATATCCCTGTAAAACCGATCGAAGATCATATTTCTTGCATGTAAAAGAAAATTTGTTTGAATCGATTCATGTGTTGTAATAAATTTGAAAAAATCGTTTAAGAGAATCGTCATTTCAATATCTTTACTAATTATACTTAGATCATAATTACATGGTAATACGTCGCTTTCAACAATTTATGCATATAAACTGTATATTGTATATTTAAAAAAGAGGCATATATGTATATTATAGTAGTCATTTTGTTATCATTATGACTTTCTCTTCTTATTACTCGATCCACTCATTTTTAATACTTTTTTGGATTTATTCTCAGAAACAACACCTAACAATGGATGGCGCGTTTTCAAATTTTCAGGGAATGGAACGCCTAAATTTTCTAACAATATGGGTTTAATTTTTGGTACACTCGATAATTTTCTCCTAATTGTTATAGAGCCTGCTGGTTTTATATTAACTATAAAATATGTTATGATTAGTCTATACTATATTTAATCGTGTTCTTTTTTTTTACTGCTCAAAATAAAATAAATACCTGCTTTATATTGCGAGTTTATTTTACCGGTACCAAACACGCATGTAATGTCTTGTTTCAAATCTCGTTTAACAGCACAGTATTTTTCTTCTCCAATTCTAAATTTTGATTTATCTCCTAATACTAAGGTCTGTCCAATTAATTCTTGTGGGTCTATCTAAAAAAAAAATATTTAAATATAAATCACTTACTGTCAAAAATTAAAATACGATATGTCAGACATCTTACTGTTTTAGGTATATCCATAATCCAGATATCTTCACTATCAGATATATCATCAAAATTAAAACAAGAGCTTGCAGATTCCATTGTTAAAGTTTCTTCTTTCATCAAATCTTGAAGCTAAAATATGATAATTTATTAAGATTAAATTATTTGTTTCTTAGTTTTAATGTTTAATATAATACTTATATACATTTTGTGGTCTTGATGATGATGATGATTTAATTGTTAATATATCTGGAGTCATTTCAACAGCTACTTCTAAGCTAGTGTCTGTTACATTTTCCATGACATTTCTTTCTTCATTATTTATACTTTCAGATTTCTTTAGAATACTTTTTCTATATGTACCATTCATTGAAGTGTTTCCTTTGGGTGAAGTACTTTTTGTTTTTATTTTAATAGTTTTATTACTTTTATTTGACTGAGCATGATCATTCACATTTTCAATTAAAACCATAGATTTATTCAATTGTGTATTTAATTTTGTGAGAGGATCTTCATACTCCCAATCTAACATTTCAACCATTATAATAAAAAAATTGTTTCTTAAAACTGTGAAAGTTATAAATTAAACATGCAGTCTGCAAATATATATAAATCAAGAATTATATAGAATTTGTGACACAATCAATCGTTTTCTCGATTTTGAAATATTTACAATATTTGATTATTTTTCATAATACAAAATAAAACTTGTATAAACGATAAAATATGTAATTTATAATATTACACTTCAAAAGTATACGCACAATGCGTTTAGGTTAAGTTCCATACTATGGATTAGTGGATTCTCAATTGATCTTTTCTATTCGATTAATCATACATCGATGTTACAATCGATATCAATTAATATGTTAAAATAAATCGAGTTGAAATATCTTTTCCATAGATATTATACTGTTACTAGATAGACTTTCATTAACTTTTATCGAACGATTCTTATTTATGAACACACAGCGACACATGTGCTTTTCTTCTATATATTAAGACGACGATCTGAAAAGAAACTTAAGACACAAGTAAATAAAACAGAATTCAAGATGGCACTCTATTGTCAAAGTTATTGAAATAAAGAAAATCTAGTTATTTAAGACAACGCAGTAGTGCATCAAAAGTATACGAAGAAGAAAATAAAAGGTTATTTCACAAAGAATAATTAAAACTATTTAAAATAAATCGTAGTAAAATACGAAAAACGTTCATAAAGAATTAGTCATCAAAATAATGCCAAATTCGTTAGCTGTTTGTGAATCATTTGATTTTTCAAAACCAGAATTATGGTTGGAATGGATACAAAATTTCGAGGAGTTAATAGCTGATTTTAATTTGATATCTGAGAAAGAAAGGATAGAAGTTCTTTTTTATAAAATGGGTTCAATAGCAAAAGAACTCATGACAGAATTAAAGCCAAATTTTGAAAAAGAAATGTCTTATGAAGAAGTGAAAACTGAATTTACTAAATATTTTACTGTCAAGAAACATGTCATTGTCGAACGACAGAAGTTCAATAATAGAGTAAAACTGCCTAATGAAACGATAGATGCTTTTACAACTGATCTACTTAAATTGGTGAGTAAATGTGAATATGGACCACTGGAGAATTACATGTTACGAGAGCGCATTTTACTTGGAATTGGATACAATGAAACATCAGCATTGATAGATGCTATGCCCAATTTTACTTTAGACGAGCCAATGTCCAAAGAAAAAGAGGAAAAAATACAAGAAGACAGTATTTCTGTTGAAAGTAGGTTGACTGAAAATTAAGTCAAAGTGGAATGAAATTTGCTTGGAAAGAAATATTATATTACTGTGACTGTAACCATCTAAGTTTTTAAATCATCATTTTCATTGACAGGTATTTTATCATAGTGATTGTAAAAACTGCCAAAAATAAAGTTGCAGAAATTTTCCTAAAAAAAAAAGCGCACAGATCAGTGGTAGAATAAGTAAAATAACAATATATATAATATAACGATAGTTTTTTTTTTTAATCTGACAATCCGATTAAGCAGACTGAAAAATCTGAAAAATTATATATAAAATAAAATGATACAGAAAAGAACTTGTGGTTTCTTTTAAATTAAATTTTTATTATTTTTGCATTATAAAATTTGTTTTACTTTTTGATTAAAAAAATTTCAATTTTCATTAAAAATCAAAGAGACTTGGTGATTATTTATAAATATATACAACAATGACATATACAACAATGACATAATAAATAACAAAAAATGTTGTTTCATATCATTGCATGTTTAAATGTTATACATGTAATAATTATGAAAAGAACATCAGTGTAATTAAGTTATATTTACAATTATTCAGAAGAATATATGTTTCATTTATATTTGTATTATATCTTGTATAATTTATATTTGTATTATAACGAAATATTATATCTAATAAACAGTACAAAAGTAGAGTACAATTACGTAATGCATTTTTTATGGAAAAAACTTTCAATGACTGTAAATTCTATTGCACAGATAAATATAAAATATATCTTAAAGTTTTTTCTAATCTGTATTTTATATAATATGTAATAGGAAATATATTTCAATTAAACATGCAGTATATTTCTATTAAATATATTAATCGTTATATAAGTCCTATTTAGTTAATGTTAAATAATTAATTTGTTTCACTATCAAATACATTATTATGGAAAATGTAATAGCACATCTGATTTTATAATATACGTGCTAGTGCACGCATGTAGCAGCAGTAGAGCTAGAGAAAGAGCACATATAAGATTCCACTGAAATTACATTTTTTTTACTTAATTTATGAATTCCAGTTTATCAATTTTTATTTTACCTAATAAAAGTAAAAAATTATGATAAATGTTACCTTTCATTACAATTCCTTTATTTCTTTTTCTTTTTTTTTTGTCAGAAATTGTATTGAATAATTTTCTTTCTAATAAATATTTTATAAATAGAAAATAAATGAAAATATACAAATAATACTTAATAATTTTACCTAAATGAATTATAGATATAAAATATTAATTTTATAACATCATTAAAAATTTTACCAATGTTGCAACTCATATTACTTGACTAAAATATCATTCAAGTCAGATATAAACCATATTTATATCACAATAAGCAAAAAGTTATAAGAATTAGTATTTCTTTTATTGTTACCGAATGGTTTGAGACATATGTAAGGGTGTAAGCATTAATTCAAACGTGGCATCTTTCAAATTTGCTCCACGTAAATTGGCTTCTTGTAAGTCTGAGCCTGATAAGTCACAACGCTACAATATAAATTTAATTATAGTAATAATGATATAAGTGAATAAAATAATTGTCATTACTTTACCTCTAAATTTGCACCAGCCAATACAGCTGATCTTAAATCACAATTTCGTAAAATAGCATTCTTTAATGTGGCCACCCTCAAGTTTACTGCTGGCATATTACTTCCTTCAAAATTAGCATCTCGAAAATCTGCACCCTCCATATTTGCAGGTGAACCATTAGGATCTTCAAAGTTACATGAACGTAAATTTGCAGAAGCCAGATTGGCGCATGGCATTCTTACACATGAAAGTTGTGCACCTTGGAAATTGGCATGAGATAAATTAGCTCGTTCAAAACAACATCCTGATAAGTTAGCACCTGCTAGATTACAAGAATCCATAACAGCATACTGAAAGGAATAATTTTATATTTAATATACCATAATAGTAAAAAACTTTCATTTTTATTGCAGTAAACAAACCTTAAAATTAATGTTTCTAAGATCCAACTTGGAAAGATCAGCACCTGAAAAATTGACACCTTGGAATCTGAGTTCTGAAGTTGGTGATGTGGACATGATTGCTTTCACAACATGTTTGCGACTTAAAGTTATTAAACCATCTGTTGGTGAATTTTTTTCATTGGCCATTTTTGTAAGAACACATATAGCATTTTCCATCCCATAATAATGAGCCTCTGCAAGCACACCTAAGAAGAGATGTATAGCAAATTGAAAAAAAAAGATATATATATGCATTTCTTTAAGTCATAAGTCATGGAATGTTTTGCATTTGTTTGATTAATAAAAAAAGAATCATACCATTTACATTAACATTAGAATCTAATATCATTAGGTTATGTCTTAAGAAGTTCAATAATGGTTCAAAGTATATAGGACTTCTATCGATTAAGAAGGCACCCTTGGGATCTTTTAGACTTGGCTTTAACATACAATCAGACTTTTGTGTTCTTGTAAACATTCTATAAAACAAAATTATATTTATAATAAAATTTAAGACAATCAATATTATTTCACTGTTACATTACATAATACAAGTATAATCATATAATTGAAAAATATTAAATATTCAAACCTGGCTAGCATACTCATCGGTTCATTTTTTGTTAATGTACTTCTTGTAGTAGTAAAATATTTTCCTCCAACATTCAATGTAATCCATTCTGAATTTTCATTGATTTGATCATCGTTAGCAACTTTATTTTTAGAAATGAAATCTTCTCCACTTGAAACATATAATATATCATCATCTCTATAAAAATAAATTAAATGTAAATAATTTAAGAGATCTATTAAAAAGTAACATTTACTTAATGTCCCAAATTATAATTTAATGATTTTACCTAATCAACTTAATATCATCAATTTCTCCACCTTGGGGAGTAAAGATTCTTTTTGCATTGATTTCAAACTTTGTACTAGCAGCAAACAATAATTCGTCTAAAGAATGCGTAATCATAAATACCTAGAACAAATAAAGATATCAATCAAGTCAAAAAATTATTTCTTTAATTTAATTATAATATATGCCTACATAATAATTTTCATATATTTCTAACTAACAAATGATTATAGTAAACATTTTAACAAATAATTTTGATGTGTCTATATATTGGTTTTACCGAAACAAAATAAAAATAATGAATATTTGGTTAAAAAAACAAACCATTCTCAAATTTAAATATGTATTTGTATGCGTAAAGAATTTATAATACTTAGATTAAATTTAAAGAAATATAACCTTGCCATTAACATCAGTGCCGTTCACAAAAAGTATCACTCTCTTCATAGTTTGTCAAAACTATAAACTTTCGTCAATTGAATAAAACGCCGGTAATAGCCGGTAACGTTTTATCGAAAAAATTATATCTACATAATCTATCGAACGCGTGACATTTTTTTATTTATGAGTAAAAAATCATACATTCACAAAATACTTAACGTTTAACGTTTAATGTACATATATGTGAATGTACACGTAATAAAAACAATTTTTTTTTCGTGGATACGTTGGATACGAAAGATTCGTTATCACTGTATACAGATCAGTAACGACCCCAATCGGATGACTCAAATTATTTTCAAGAAGAATAATAAATACACGGAAATATCGCACTATGCAAGGTCTTTCCGTATTCTATATTCGTAATCATTTATATGCTTATGTGCCTTTCCAATTAATTTAATCGTACATATTGTTGTTTTTAGAATGAACAATAATTTCATTTCGTATTTTATATAATTTTTATAATTACTTTTGTAATTGTAAATTAATTTTCAAGTAATTTGTGAAATTATTTTCGTTAGTATTTTTAATCAAATAAGTTTGAATCACATAAAATAAAACCAATCTATAAAACCTTTCTGGAAAAAAAGAAAAGTACTAATTGATAAGAATCTTTAAGTGTCTATGCATTATTATTATTATTTATTCCAAAAATGACAAAGCATCAATTCCAAGACTTATTCATATCTTTTATTTTATATATTACTTTTGCTTATCGACTGGAAAAATGATAGGAGTAATTGGAAATGAAAGGGTTAACAGATTAAAATATACAAAGTAAGATCTTCCATCTAGAATGTTGATTCTTTTTAGTGCCATTTTTTGAAGTATGCAAACGTGCCATTGCTTTTGAGAAATACAAGGCCTATGTAACTTTATCAATGACAGTAACATGTATCCTTATTCCATGGTTGTCCAAGTAGAATATCTGCAATGATCGTTCGGCCAGAATATACAAGTTAACAATATGTAATACCTTTTTTTCCTTGTTTCATCACATATGAAAATAAGCTTCAGAAATACCTTTCAGACTGTTGATCACATTACTCTCCTGATGAAGATCTTTTATTTCTTCTTGTATCTCTTTTTTTTTATGTAAGTTTTCAAAAGATACACATACGCCATTTCATTATTTTATAAAAATGTTTCTTAATTATTTTTAAAAAATGCAAAAAAAAAAAAAAGAAAAAAAAAAAAAAAAGAAAAAGAAAACATGTGGGATCTAATGTATATACATTTAATGTGTGTCATGATAAATTAATTAATATTACTAAGTATATATCTAATTAGCATTAAATTTGTATTGTGTTTGGTACAATAAGACTAAACTATGTTTTGATAAATTATTAAAGTTACTATTGTCGTAACTGGAATTTTATATATATATATATATATGTAATAAAGTATTTTTTTTTTTTTTGTAGAAACTCAATTCCAGCGGGCTGCATAATTTCAATGCTTAAATTTCAATAATATTAATTTTACTTAACATAAATTTCTAATATGATGTGTGAGAGTGGTTGCATTGCATTCAGTATATATCATAATCCTAATAAATAGATTAGAAATGTTCTTAGCATAGGTCTATTTTGTAAATTACTTTGTGTGGAATAAATTATATCAAATTATAATTATATATATATATATATATATATATATATATACATATACATATATATATACATATACATATATATATATATACATATATATATATACATATATATATATATATATATATACATATACATATATATATACATATACATATATATATATATATACATATATATATATATATATACATACATACATATATATATATATATATATATATATATATATATATACACATACACATATATACATTTCACATAATGGGAAGCATATTAATATTAAAAAAAAATTAGATTAATATTTTATAATCCATATATACATATATATTATATATATGCGTATAAGGTATATATATATGTATATATATTATATATCATTAATTTTATTTTTCAACAGTTAAGAGTCCCTTGCAAGGAGGAAAAATATTTTTTACTTATTGTTAATTGCAAGTGTATTAATTTAATTTTAAATATCAAGGCCTCGTGCATACTGCAGCAGTGATTAAAGTTTAGAACGATATGCTAAATAAATTAGCAAAATTGTTCATATTTGTATTATTCCTTATCCTAAATTAACTAATGAAATCATCTCGCTGCTCCAGTATGTATGCCATATATGAGTTAATTAAATGATTTGAAAGAAATAATAAACTTTAAATGTAAATTCAAAGAAATATTGTTTTTTCGATATATAGATATACCAATATCATTCAATTTCTTAAAAATTTGTATATACATGTTAAATGAAATTTATATGAAACATGTAGCACATTTGCTTGTAATACAGTAATGAAGAATTTTCCAAAAATTTGATCCTCAAGCCTGGTCTTTACATAAAATTGAAACATTTTATAATTACATGCAGATAATTAATTTAAGAAACAATGGACATTTATATTTCATTTACTAAGATTAAAATAGTGTAGATATATTTAACATATCTTATGATACTCTTAACTTTAAAAATTCCTTCTATATGAATGCCAAGTTGGATGTACAATTTATCGACATTAGTCAGCAAAAGAGTTTTCCATAGTATGAAGCATTAAAATGAGCAATAAATTATTTTTTGGATTTAATACATTTAGTGAATTAGTTGCAATTAATATCATGCTCTTACAAAATGGATTTATCTTTCTTTCACATTTACTTCTATATAAGTAAAATAATATAATATATAGAATTTAGCATTCTGCATGTACATTATGTGTAGATTGACTTTTAATGAATATCTATTTCCCGAAAGGATTATTCAATTTTTCTTTTTGTACAGAATTCTCATTCAAACGAAGATAAAACTGTACAATCCAAAGGACCAAACAAATGTTTGGCACAGAGCATTTTTTTTGACGAATCATTATTATGTACATCCATATGCTCGTAATAACAAAGGGATAATATGTTTTTTACTTTGTTTTTACCATATCTTATATTAAAACTGTCCAACTGGCAGGATTATACAGAAAGAGAGAAAGAGAGAGGGAGGGAGAAAGAAATAGAGGGAGAGAGAGAGAGAGAGAGAGAGAGAGAGAGAGAGAGAGAGAGAGAGAGAGAGAGAGAAAGAGAGAGAGAGAGAAAAGAGAATTTTGCTATAAAAAACATAGTTTATAAATGTTTATGTGTAAATGTTAAAATTTCAGTTTCTCTTTTTCTTTTTTTTTTGTTTGATTTTTTTTTATCTCTTTGCACTATAATCATTTTTGTAATCTGTTCTCAGTAATTTTTGTAATTCTGATTTCATTTTTTCCTATTTTGGTATCTTAGGCAGAAACAATTGTTGTAATTATTTAATCCTTTGCACTCCTCAATCATCTCAGGTATAACGCAACATTTAGTTAATAAAATAAAATAATATAACACTTTTTTTATTTGAAAATTGTATTAAAAATATGGAGGATGATTCAAATAACATGTTACAAATTCTTTTTTCCAATACTATTACAGATAGCAACTTGAATTTTTCGTTTAATTAAATAAGACATAGAAATTATTTAATACATATAAAAAAAAAAGGTTATTACATTTTTTATCCATGAAACAATTAGGTTTTATGAGCGTCTTGATTAAAAAAAGAAATTAATAATAATAACAACAATAAATATTATCTATAATAGTTTCAGAAAAAAAGAGTTCAAAACATTTTATTTGAATCGCCATCTATATCTTAAATACAATGTTAGAGTAACAACATTTTATGTACTGTTTTCTTTTATTACCTAAATGTAGTGTCATATCAGAGATGATTCAAGAGTTTTAGGGAAAATTAGTATTGTCACACCAGCAATGTGAGTGCAAAGGGTTATATTTCTTTCCAATAATTTCACTTACAAATTAAATTATAAAAGAAATCTGTGACCAGTAAAATTCACTTATTATATTTATTAGAAGCAAAGTCTGTAATTTATATACCACCATCAAGTGTAGTAAACATGCAGTACAGTAGCTCATGCTACTCCAATGATGTATGTCAGTATTGGCAGCTTGACAGACATATATTTGCTTATCACTTATCCTCAGTTAGACAGCTCAGTTGTTATTCGGCATATAGGCATAAAAATTTGTTGTTTTTTTTTTTGGATATATTTAGAAGATCAAAATCACAATCGCGCGCATGAATTTCGTAATCTCCAGTATTTGAGATTGTATCACGAAGTGCACCAATCTGGTGTATAATTTTGTTATAGACGAAATGTTATAACTCGTTGATATTTAAGCTATGGATTATTGGATTAGATATTTTACAAAGCGTATCCATTAATCGATGAATGGACGATCGTTTACGCTATACATGGATAATATTACTGACTAACATCAACTTGCTTAATTTTATATTAGATACATTTACAAGTTCACAATAACCTTTGGTTAATAATAAACGTAATGAGAATGCTATTTTTATTATAGCTCTTTGCAGTGCTAGATCTCTGCAGGAATGTATGCATCATTTTATATTACACTAGGATGTTTAGATTTAAAAACGCCAAATTTTGCTCACAAATGCAAAATATAGATCATTGCTGTATAATCTTGGAACTTTTAATGGTTCTTAATTTGCACACATATCAGTAAATGCATCTTATTTTTAAGATTTTGGAATTACTTCTAGCAGAAATGCATTAGCACAGCAAAGAATTTTGATATTGAATTTGTTGAGAAATACCTTTCTATGTACACCCCCAGTGTAATGGAAACGTCATTAGAAATAGCAGCACTATGAAAAGCAGCGAATTAGAAAGTTATAACAAAGAATGTATTAAAGCTGGTTATCTTGCACGATATAAAAAAGAATGCAAGTTTTCAGACCAGCACTTGTCTGTATAATTTTCTTGGCAAATTTTACTATTTTTGTAAAAGGGTCTCTTAAATAAAGCTATATATAATTAAATTCGGAGTACTGGACGCATTAGAATGCATTAGATTATTTGTATCTAAGAGTAACGAGAAAGAGTATAGGATACTAATGTAATTACGTTGCATTTCTCTAAAGTATGTATAACTTATATCTGTCATGATTTTTTTGGTATGGAACACTTTATTGCACAGTAACTGCAATGTATCGTTACTAGATTAAACATCCAACTTTGACTTTTGTACCTTTTGTAATTTTATTAAATGAATTCAATTATGCATGAAACATAAATAATGAACCAGAACTTATTGCATGGATCACTCAAATACGTGCATGCATGTTTTTTATCAATTTAAAGCAGTTTATTCTTAAAAGCAGATGTAAAAGAAAATTAAAAAATAAAATAATCTGTTCCTGTAATTGTATAATGATTTAATTGAATATCTAAAGTATGACTCTAAAAATTAAGCAAATTCCCAGCTATTTTTTCAATATAAAGGCTCATATATACACTTCTTATATGTTTACATAGTATCCACTCACTCTTCCTTGGACTCTACTCTTAGGTTTTCTCTAGAATTAAGCAGCTGCTAGCTTGAATCACTAGAAGTAGATATGTGCAGCTGACGTTTGCCACACCTTTGGGGGTGTGATTGGTCCTAGCTGCTAGTAGAAGCAATAGGGCTGACAGGACTTAAAGGGCTACGTGCTGAATCCCTGAGACAACCGGTCAATGTTATAATTAATTTGCGACTTCCTGCTTGATCACGATGTTCGCAAAACCAAATACCTTGCCATGTACCAAGGGCTAACTTCCCATCCGTAATTGGAATACTTAATGAAGATCCCAAGAAGCATGCTTTTACATGTGCCGGCTAAAAAAAAAGAATCAAAGTTAAAATTGTTAATATATTTAATTTTTTAATCATAATTATAAATAACACAACTCGTTATAATCGTATTAATTTATAATTATATTTTATAATTATTACAGAATTAAAGAACTTACCATGTCGTCTGGACCTTCACAGTTATGTCGATACTCTAATCCTTCAGGAATTATTTTATTAAGCATCATTTCCATATCATCTCTTACATCAGGGTCCCAGCTTTCATTTAATGCTAAACTAGCTGATGTATGAAGAACTATTATAAAAAATAAATATGATCTTTTTAAAACTTAGTCATATATACATATAGAATGCTGTTATATATAATAATAATAGATTAAAGAATCAACTAATAGTTACATGAATAAAGAAATCAATTTTTTTCAAATACTTCCTAAAACTTCTTCTCCTGAAAATATCACATATACACTGCACACGTACATGACTTAGCAATAGTTGAAACTCTCATCTCTATTCTAATAATTAAGATTTAAAAAAAAATGGTGTAAACATATCTAATGTAACTTAATAATTATTTATTGATTTTTAAATATTAAATAATATCTTAAATAAAAAACAAAGCCATAATACGGCATAGGACACATGCTTTATACTTTAATACATATTTTTATAACATTGATTATGGTATATATTACTTATATCATGTCAAAGATTTACAGTTAACAATATTTACAAATTTGTGTGTACTTTTGCATATATTATATATATACATATATGTACATACAGATATATATATATACACACACCACACACACATTACAGTATAATTCATATACATGTATATATAATGCAATATATGTTATATATACATGTGAATATGTATACACACACGATTGCAAGACAGTACAAAAATCGTTTGTCTGAAACAAAATTACTTACTCTGTATGTGACAAAGACCAACAGAGAACTGATACAGTTCTGGAATTTGTCTTAAAATTTCTTCGGTGACAAGATGTACGCCACGATGCTGTGGTCTTAGGTTAATTTTAGTTTGATACCAGGCCGAACCAATTTGTATACCTCTATTTGACGAGGCCATGATATGGTAATTTTTATGGAAGGATCGCACGTTTAAATGGAACGGACAATAATTCCTTTTTCTGCGATGTTGTGTAAACTGCGGTCAGTCTATTAGAAGCCGAAAATCACGATTGTACAGTCAACTCCATTTGAGAAACACTACACACGTCTCGCATAGAAAATTGTTTGACTATTCACAAATGCGGAAGAACCACATCCCACGAAACGTATTAATGTTTGATTGTCTAACTTAGTTCTATCTGTGTAAAACGTTTATTCACGAAAACGTGAAATAGAACGATTGCCTTTACGAATATTTAAAGGTATGTGTATTCGTGTTGCGTTCACAGACTTGTATCACAGTTTAACAGTCGGTCGACTCCATGTCTATATCCCTTGATAGTCGTGCCGCCGGAAACCGCCATTATTGACGATGACGACCCCGACTCTGTTAGCTTTAGATATACCAGTTGGATATGTTCAGATAAGTCAGTAGCGGTCAGTAATGTTATATATCGTCCACAGAATATCGTTCATAGAAATAGCCTTAAGAGGGATGTGGCAGCACGAATTTATGCCAGATATACAATTGGAATTGATAGGCGCGATTATATGATTCCATTTTCGATACATTATCCTTTATATTCGTTTATATACTTTTATACACAGAATTAAAAATATTACAGATTTACAAGTTTATTTTAGAATAAATTGCAAATATTACGGAAAGTTCCGGAGTCTTTTTTTATATTCCAACGAGAACATATCGAAATTCTATATTCTTAAAACATGTGAAAACATATAAATTAACACTTTTGATAATTTTTTTATTATTTCAACAGTTTTTAATGTACACGCAAAAAATAAACTAATAATTAAATGACAGTACATTCATTAAAACGTTAAAAGGACGGTAATATGCGTAAACTAAAAATAATTGTAATATAAAACTTCAATAATTGAAAATTTTAATCTCGGAGTGGTTAGTCTTGAGCAATGTAAACATGAACGGTCTTTTGATTAACTTTGACGATCAAAGATTAGTACACTTTTGGATTCCAACGAGTGAGCATCGGAGCTCTCTCTTTTAAAACGAAAAAACTTATAAATTAATATTTTCAATAGTTTTATAATTATTTAAACAATCCTTAATGCACACGGGTCAAGAAACTAATATTTACATAATAGTACATTCGCCTAAACATTAAATAAACGGTAAAGCATGAAAAAATTAGAATAATTTTAATAAAAGATTCCGATACTTAAAAGTTTTATCTCGCTGTTGTTGGCCTTGAGCAATATAAACATAAACGGTCCTTCGATTAACTTTGACAATTACCGAGTTAGTTTCCTTTTGCACTCCGACCAGTACACATCAATACTCTCTATTTCTAATCGGGAAAACTTATAAATTAATAATTTCGATAATTTTTCAATTATTTAAACAATTTTTAATGTACACGGAGTACAATAAATTAATATTTCAACAATAGTACATTCGATTAAACATTGCAAAGTAGAAAACGGTGGAGAATTTTAAAATAACTTTAATAAAAGATTCCAATACATAAAAATTTTATCTCGCGGTTGTTGGCCTTGTGCAATATAAACATAAACGGTCCTTCGATTAACTTTGACAATTACCGAGTTAGTTTCCTTTTGCACTCCGACTAGTTAACATCAATACTCTCTATTTCTAATCGGGAAAACTTATAAATTAATAATTTCGATAATTTTTCAATTATTTAAACAATTTTTAATGTACACGGAGTACAATAAACTAATATTTAAACAATAGTACATTCGATTAAACATTGCAAAGTAGAAAACGGTAGAGAAATTTAAAATAACTTTAATAAAAGATTCCAATACATAAAAATTTTATCTCGCGGTTGTTGGCCTTGTGCAATATAAACATAAACGGTCCTTCGATTAACTTTGACAATTACCGAGTTAGTTTCCTTTTGCACTCCGACTAGTTAACATCAATACTCTCTATTTCTAATCGGGAAAACTTATAAATTAATAATTTCGATAATTTTTCAATTATTTAAACAATTTTTAATGTACACGGAGTACAATAAACTAATATTTAAACAATAGTACATTCGATTAAACATTGCAAAGTAGAAAACGGTAGAGAAATTTAAAATAACTTTAATAAAAGATTCCAATACATAAAAATTTTATCTCGCGGTTGTTGGCCTTGTGCAATATAAACATAAACGGTCCTTCGATTAACTTTGACAATTACCGAGTTAGTTTCCTTTTGCACTCCGACTAGTTAACATCAATACTCTCTATTTCTAATCGGGAAAACTAATAAATTAATAATTTCGATAATTTTTCAATTATTTAAACAATTTTTAATGTACACGGAGTACAATAAACTAATATTTAAACAATAGTACATTCGATTAAACATTGCAAAGTAGAAAACGGTAAAGAAATTTTAAATAACTTTAATAAAAGATTCAAATACATAAAAATTTTATCTCGCGGTTGTTGGCCTTGCGCAATATAAACATAAACGGTCCTTCGATTAACTTTGACAATTACCGAGTTAGTTTCCTTTTGCACTCCGACTAGTTAACATCAATACTCTCTATTTCTAATCGGGAAAACTAATAAATTAATAATTTCGATAATTTTTCAATTATTTAATCAATTTTTAATGTACACGGATTACAATAAATTAATATTTCAACAATAGTACATTCGATTAAACATTGCAAAGTAGAAAACGGTGGAGAATTTTAAAATAACTTTAATAAAAGATTCCAATACATAAAAATTTTATCTCGCGGTTGTTGGCCTTGTGCAATATAAACATAAACGGTCCTTCGATTAACTTTGACAATTACCGAGTTAGTTTCCTTTTGCACTCCGACTAGTTAACATCAATACTCTCTATTTCTAATCGGGAAAACTTATAAATTAATAATTTCGATAATTTTTCAATTATTTAAACAATTTTTAATGTACACGGAGTACAATAAACTAATATTTAAACAATAGTACATTCGATTAAACATTGCAAAGTAGAAAACGGTAGAGAAATTTAAAATAACTTTAATAAAAGATTCCAATACATAAAAATTTTATCTCGCGGTTGTTGGCCTTGTGCAATATAAACATAAACGGTCCTTCGATTAACTTTGACAATTACCGAGTTAGTTTCCTTTTGCACTCCGACTAGTTAACATCAATACTCTCTATTTCTAATCGGGAAAACTTATAAATTAATAATTTCGATAATTTTTCAATTATTTAAACAATTTTTAATGTACACGGAGTACAATAAACTAATATTTAAACAATAGTACATTCGATTAAACATTGCAAAGTAGAAAACGGTAGAGAAATTTAAAATAACTTTAATAAAAGATTCCAATACATAAAAATTTTATCTCGCGGTTGTTGGCCTTGCGCAATATAAACATAAACGGTCCTTCGATTAACTTTGACAATTACCGAGTTAGTTTCCTTTTGCACTCCGACTAGTTAACATCAATACTCTCTATTTCTAATCGGGAAAACTTATAAATTAATAATTTCGATAATTTTTCAATTATTTAAACAATTTTTAATGTACACGGAGTACAATAAACTAATATTTAAACAATAGTACATTCGATTAAACATTGCAAAGTAGAAAACGGTAAAGAAATTTTAAATAACTTTAATAAAAGATTCCAATACATAAAAATTTTATCTCGCGGTTGTTGGCCTTGCGCAATATAAACATAAACGGTCCTTCGATTAACTTTGACAATTACCGAGTTAGTTTCCTTTTGCACTCCGACTAGTTAACATCAATACTCTCTATTTCTAATCGGGAAAACTTATAAATTAATAATTTCGATAATTTTTCAATTATTTAAACAATTTTTAATGTACACGGAGTACAATAAATTAATATTTCAACAATAGTACATTCGTTTAAACATTGCAAAGTAGAAAACGGTAGAGAAATTTAAAATAACTTTAATAAAAGATTCCAATACATAAAAATTTTATCTCGCGGTTGTTGGCCTTGTGCAATATAAACATAAACGGTCCTTCGATTAACTTTGACAATTACCGAGTTAGTTTCCTTTTGCACTCCGACTAGTTAACATCAATACTCTCTATTTCTAATCGGGAAAACTTATAAATTAATAATTTCGATAATTTTTCAATTATTTAAACAATTTTTAATGTACACGGAGTACAATAAACTAATATTTAAACAATAGTACATTCGATTAAACATTGCAAAGTAGAAAACGGTAAAGAAATTTTAAATAACTTTAATAAAAGATTCCAATACATAAAAATTTTATCTCGCGGTTGTTGGCCTTGCGCAATATAAACATAAACGGTCCTTCGATTAACTTTGACAATTACCGAGTTAGTTTCCTTTTGCACTCCGACTAGTTAACATCAATACTCTCTATTTCTAATCGGGAAAACTTATAAATTAATAATTTCGATAATTTTTCAATTATTTAAACAATTTTTAATGTACACGGAGTACAATAAATTAATATTTCAACAATAGTACATTCGTTTAAACATTGCAAAGTAGAAAACGGTAGAGAAATTTAAAATAACTTTAATAAAAGATTCCAATACATAAAAATTTTATCTCGCGGTTGTTGGCCTTGTGCAATATAAACATAAACGGTCCTTCGATTAACTTTGACAATTACCGAGTTAGTTTCCTTTTGCACTCCGACTAGTTAACATCAATACTCTCTATTTCTAATCGGGAAAACTTATAAATTAATAATTTCGATAATTTTTCAATTATTTAAACAATTTTTAATGTACACGGAGTACAATAAACTAATATTTAAACAATAGTACATTCGTTTAAACATTTCAATGACCGTAACTCGCGAGAAAATTAAAATAATTAAAATTTTATTTGCTTATTTAAATTTTGGACTACCGTTCCTTGATTGAGTGTGAAGTCAACAAAATTAAATCTCTGATCAACTTGGACTGTTACTGGATCAGTTTTCTTTGGGTTTCCTACGAGTAAGCATCGAAGCTCTCTCAGGATATCTTTCCTGCATAGTTATAAGGAAGACTTGAAGTAAGTATATTTCTATATCATACATTTCTTGAATAATTTATATAGTTTCTTATTATAACAGTGTTACTAATTATTTTGTTTGTATTTTTCTGTTTCAGAACTTTGTTGTAATCGCTCGCATAGCGATGAAGTAATCAAATGTTTTTATTGCTATAATAAAAATATCATCAAATAGAAGCAGTGTCTGTTCGTTCGCGATTCGCGATTTAAATAACAAATGTTTTTACTTTCAAATAACGACTGCGTGCAATGCAGTTTTTAGAGTCAGTGTTTGTTCGCGAAGTGTTTTGATCTTTTAAGAGTTATACAAATTATATTTATAAAAGATAATAGAGTTCAGCGAAGTAAACTCAGTGACCGTTCGTTAAAAAATAACTAACGCGTAATAGAGTCAGTGCATCATTGAAGAGGAAATTCGACGTTGACTCTTTTTCAACCAGCTACGAATCATCCATCCTCAACTTTGACCTAAATCCCGAACGAGTGTTTTGGAGCCATCGCAGAACTTCTTAAGTAGTGAGTGAATTTTTAAGTCCCTCTGATCACTCAATCATGTCGAGGACAAAAGGTCCGAATCGGCACGGGTGATTGGTTGTAATTAATTAGTAGGAGAGCATTGAGTGACCACGTGTAAATTTCTTCGGAGATTTACTCGTGAATGATTTCTTATTTTTTCATTTATTTATTAGATCAGGATAGGATCTTCTTACTCAAACGAGTTTATAATTATTTGAGATTTTGAATATTTTAATACATTTTTAAATATTTTACTCGCGCGGAAATAAGTAATGAATCGATATTCATAAGTTCTAATAAGGAACGAGTAAGAAGACACTCGCGATGGATAGTCTCTGGATTACAAACGAAACTGTGGATGATTTTATTACAATAATTAAAATATTCGTTTGTAAGAAGGAACGTCCAAGGGTTTGCTTTATATTTTTAAACAATTATTAATTAAATATTTAATCAATTTAAATTGATACAAAAAAAGTCTCGATAGAGTCATTGGTTTTGAAAGAGAAAAATCGAGTAGAATTATTGCTAAAAAACAAAGAGACGTAATCCGTAAGCCTAGATGATAAATTAATTAATTTTTAGCTCAGGATTTTCAGCAATTAATATACTATTATCTAATTTCTAATTTTTTTATAATTAATATCTAATTTTTCCCACGCAGCGAAAAAGTATCTTTCGAAAGGATAATAATAAGTTTTCAGATTTGTTAGGGTTGTATTAGGGTTTTCTTTCATACCTTAGAATTCGGAATCAAATTTTGTCGTTACAGTTTTAGAGTGATAATCGATTAGGTTGAGGCACGAAGCAAAGAAGAGGCTATATGCCGAAGACAACATGTGGCTCAAGAGGACAACTATTAGGCTATTGAGTTATTTTCGAAGGTTCACTAAGAACCTTCGAGAATGGCTCTTAGTTTTACTATATTAGTATTTTAATTTTACCATGTTGTCACTCAAAATGCTCTTATGGTGATGGGTGTAGGGGTGTAAATTTAAAAAACTGAGACGAAGTAACTTTCCGTAAATAATATTCCCACATTGCCACGTGTACGCGAATAGGATTATTTCATATTTTATGTCTTTTTAATATTAAACTTGTTTTTAAAACTTAATTGAATTTATGATTCTAGTTTAATAAAATCAAATTTTACGTTAAAGTCGATTGATAAATTTAGCACATTTCTTCTTTTCTAAAATTCAATTCAATTCATAATTTAATTTTAATAAAATCGAGTTCTATATTAAAATCACATATCTATGAAATGTAAAAGTAATATAATATTTCTTTAGATCAGTATTCAGAATTTTTCATTCTTTTTTAATTAATATTTTTTTTTCTTAGCTTTTAAGTTTAATTAAATTAAATTCCGAATTTTATCGTTCGTATAATTAATATACATATATACATATTCTTTCTTTTTCCTTATTTCTTTTCAGCTAGGTCTAAGTCGTGAGATGGCGAACACGGGAAGGAATAATTAATAAATAGGATTATGTTAACATTTAAACAATGTACAATATACGTAAAGTATAATTAATTAATATTTAAACAATAAGATATTCTTAACAACGTTATAAAAATCATATACATGTATTGTCATTTACTATCGATTAATAGATATAATAATATTTCTTTCAAAGAGAATAAAATTTATTTATATTAATCGTTTATTTTTCTTAAGTTTAATCAAATTAAATTTAGCATTTTATCGTTCGTATAATTACTGTCATTTCTATTTTTTCTTATTTACTGTCATTAATTATCCTCTATATATATCTCGGGTGGGACCCATGGGATGGAGACATGGGTGTGGGCCTCTGTGCGGGTTGCTTTCTCAGCATCTTATAGAGCTGCTTCTCTTTTCTTCTCTTTTTGGGACACTCTTTTCTATTTCACATTTTTCATTGTTATTTGCTCCTATTAATAATGATTTATAAGTCTCGGGTGGGACCCATGGGATGGGGACATGGGTGTGGGCCTCTGTGCGGGTTGTTCTCTTAGCATCGTGTAGGGCTGCTTCTCTTTTCTTTTCTTTTCTTCACTTTTTGGGGCTCTCTTTTCTGTTTCATATTTATCTTATTTAATTATGTTTTTAATTATTTTATTAATATGTTATTTCTTTTCATTATGTTTTTTCAGATTTTTATTATGTTATATCTTCTTAATTATGTTTTTATGGTTTTAATTATGTTTTTAATATATTCTTATTAATTATGATTTACAGATTTTAGGTAGGAACCATTAGATGAAACGGACTTGTTTCAGCAGCATGCACAGCTACTTCAATTTTCTTATTTTTCAGCAGCTATCTTTTATTACTCATATTTTTCTTCTTTAATTATGTTTTTAATTATGTTTTTAATTGTGTTATTAATATGTTATTTCTTTTTATTATGTCTTTTCAGATTTTTATTATGTTATTTCCTTTTAATTATGTTTTTTTAATATTTATTTATGTTATTTCTTTTTAATTATGTCTTTATGTTTTTAGGTTTGTTATTAATATATTCTAATTAATTTTAATTTTTAAGCATTAGGTAGGACCCATGAGATGAAGCGGACTATTGGTTTAGCAGCGTGCAGAGCTACTTCTATTTTCTTATTTTTCTTTTATTAATTTTCTTTTTTTCTTTTTCAGGGATGATCCAGTAATCATGCAGCGATATTCAATATCTCTTTTTTTTTCTTTTTCTTATTTTTTCCTTATCTTTTTCTTTTTCAGGATAGGTCATCAAGGCATAGGTTCATTTCTGGTCGAATGCGTCATCGCCTGGCACGATTCTTCATCGATTTTTATACGCGGTTACGGGAAGGATAGGAAGAACACTGGCGTGCGTGTCGGCGTGCACAAGCGTGGGTGTTCTCGGGCGCGATTAAATTTCGTTTGATAGTTCGAATCGAAAACGCGAATTTAGAGTAGAGTCACCGTTTTTCTAACACTCACGTGAATGAACGCGAGCGTGACTTAAAAGTCCTACCGGGGACTTCGTTTAAATTTGCTCGAATATTCGATTAGATTACCACGCGAACGCGTTTTTTTAGAGTAGAGTCACCGTTTTCCGAACACTCGCGTGGGTGTCCGGGCGCGATTAAAAGTCCTACCATGGACTTCGTTTTAGTGTTGAAATTCGGGGTGCGCGAACGGTTTACCTTGTAGTGCTGTACATAGCTGGCTGATGTTATGACCATCCTAATGTTTGGTAGCGGGGCGGAAATCCCGACAAATATCATGGAAAGTCTAAATACCGGTTAGCATATGTCACTTTGGATTTCAACTTAGAGTCATCGTTATTCTAACACCCGCGTGGGTGTTCGCGTGCGCGATTAAAAGTCCTACCGGGGACTTCGTTTTGTTTGCTCGAATATTCGATTAGTTTATTTAGAGTAGAGTCACCGTTTTTCGAACACTTGCGTGGGTGACCGGGCGCGATTAAAAGTCCTATCATGGACTTCGTTTTAGTGTTGAAATTCGGCGTGCGCTTCGGATTTCAACTTAGAGTCACCGTTATTCTAACACTCACGTAAGTGTTCGCGAGCGCGATTGAAAGTCCTACCGGGGACTTCGTTTTATTTCTTCGACATATCGATTAGATTACTTCGCGAATTTGGATAGAACAGTAGAATCTACGTAATTATAACACACGTGAGTGTCGCGAACGCGATTAATGCGCTTTGATTGTTCGAAATTCGGATGCACGAATTCAGATGTGCTTAATAATCCGTTATGCCTGAGGCGGAGGGTGTCGAACGGTTAAGCTTTCTGTAAGTGGAGTCCCTGTAGCTAAGGCTAGATACTTCCTGTTAGCTTTGTCCCATGCCCAAGATATCCGAAGCGGAAGGCATGAGGGATCGGTATCGCGGTACGCGGATTTTAGAGTAAAGTAGAGTCACCGTTAGCCCGTGGGTCTCCACATGCAGCAACCTCCACGTGGTGAGACCTGGGTCAGTATTACTTGCACACTCTAATCATAAATTCTTTAACGCAAGTATTACTGAGCGAATGGCTGCATATTTTTTTACTTTTCCAATATCTTTTTAATCTAATTCCAACTGAACATTAATATTTTTCCACTTTATATCGCTAATAATACTTCAAAAGAAGAAATGTAGCAGAAATCTATTATACAATAATTTCTCATAGAAACGAAAAGGAAATTTTTCTATCTCTCTATTATGTCCACTGTCATTTTTATTAATTCTTATTTAATCTCATTAATTATCCTTTATATATCTCGGGTGGGACCCACTGGTGGGGCCTGTGGGCGAGGGCTTCTGTGCGGGCTGCTGTCTCAGCATCATATAGAACTGTTTCTCTTGTCTTCTCTTTTTGGGGCTCTTTATTCTTCTCTTTCTGGGGCTCTCTTTTCTATCTCCGGCTCTCGTTTCTATATCATATTTTTCTTTTTCAATTATGTTTTTCAATTGTGTTATTAATATGTTATTTCCTTTTAATTATGTTTTTAATTATGTGTTTAATTGTGTTTTTAATATATTTCTATTAATTATGATTTAATTGCTGTAGGTAGGACTTATAGGATGATGCATGCTGCTGCTCTTTTCGTTTCTTTTTCTAAGTCTCTTATCTATTCATGTATATTTTCTATTTGTATTTTATATATGTGTATATATATCATTTTCTGTTTTATATATTTTTTTGTTCTCTTTTTTTTTCTCTTTATCTTTTTCTTTTACAGGATAGATCATCGAGGGATAGCTTCATCTGCGGAACGGATGCATCGTCGCCTGGCTGGATTCATCCTCGATTTTTACACGCGAATACGGGAAGGATAGGAAGAACACTGGCGCGCGTGTCGGCGGGCACAGGCGTGGGTGTTCTCGGGCGCGATTAAACTTCGTTTGATTGTTCGAATCGAAAACGCGAATTGTAGAGTAGAGTCATCGTTTTTCTAACACTCGCGTGGGTGTTCGGGCGCGATTAAAGGTCCTACCGTGGACTTCGTTTGATTTCTTCAAAATTTCGATGGGGGTACTTCGCGAATTTCGGCTTAACAGTAGAATCTACGTAATTATAACACACACGTGAGTGTCGCGACGCGATTAGTATTTCTAAGGAGTGCGCTTTGATTGTTCGAAATTCGGGAAGCACAAATTCGAATGTGCTTAATAATTCGTTATGTCTGAAGCGGACGGTGCAAATGGTGGAGCTATCTGTAAGAGGTGTGTAGTAGCTAAAGCTACACATACCCTGTTAGTTAAGAAGCCAGTGCATTGAAGCGGAAAGGTATAGCGGATCGGTATCGCGGAACGCGGATTTTAGAGTAGAGTCACCGTCAGTCCGTGGGTCTCCACATGCAGCAACTTCCACGTAGTGAGACCTGGGTCAGTATTACTTGCATGCTACAATTATAAATTCTTTAACGCAAGTATTACTGAGCGAATGGCTGCATATTTTTTACTTTTCCAATATCTTTTTAATCTAATTCCAACTGAACATTAATGTTTTTCCACTTTATATCGCTAATAGTACTTCAAAAGAAGAAATATGGCAGAATTCTATTGTACAATAATTTCTCAGAGAAACGAAAAGGAAATTTTTCTATCTCTCTTTTATGTCCGCTATCATTTCTATTTTTTTTTATTTACTCTCATTAATTATCCTTTATGTATTTCGGGTGGGACCCACGAGTGGGGCCTGTGGGCGAGGGCTTCTGTGCGGGTTGCTATCTCAGCATCATATAATACTGTTTCTCTTGTCTTATCATTTTAGGGCTCTCATTTCTATTTCATATTTTTCATACTGATTTACTCTTATTAATTATGATTTATAAGTCTCGGGTGGGACCCATGGAATGGGGACATGGGTGTGGGCCTCTGTGCGGGTTGCTGTCTCAGCATCGTGTCGATCTGATTCTATTTTCTTGTCTTTCTGTAGCTCTCTTTTATTATTCATATTTTTCTTCTTTAATTATATTTTTAATTACGTCATTAATATGTTATTTCTTTTCATTGTCTTTTCAGATTTTTATTATGATATTTCTTTTTAATTATGTCTTTTCAGAATATAATTATGTTATTTCTTCTTAATGATGTTTTTTCAATATTTATTTATGTTATTTCTTTTTAATTATGCTTTTATATTTTTAGTTATGTTATTAATATATTTTTATTAATTATGATTTACAGGTTTTAGGTAGGAATCATTAGATGTAGCGGATTGTTATTTCAGCAGCATGCAGAGCTACTTCTATTTTCTTATCTTTCAGCAGCTCTGTTTTATTACTCATATTTTTTTTCCTTAATTATGTTTTTAATTATGTTATTAATATGTTATTTCTTTTCATTATGTCTTTTCAGATATTTATTATGTTATTTCTTTTTAATTATGTTCTTATGTTTTTAGGTTTGTTATTAATATATTCTTATTAATTATGATTTACAGGTTTTAGGTAGGACCCATGAGATGAAGCGGACTGTTGTTTCAGCAGCGTGCAGAGCTACTTCTATTTTCTTATCTTTCTTTTATTCATCTTCTTTTTTTCTTTTTCAGGATAGATCATCAAGGCATAGGTTCATTTCTGGTCGAATGCGTCATCGCCTGGCACGATTCTTCATCGATTTTTACACGCGGTTACGGGAAGGATAGGAAGAACACTGGCGTGCGTGTCGGCGTGCACAAGCGTGGGTGTTCTCGGGCGCGATTAAATTTCGTTTGATAGTTCGAATCGAAAACGCGAATTTAGAGTAGAGTCACCGTTTTTCTAACACTCACGTGAATGAACGCGAGCGTGACTTAAAAGTCCTACCGGGGACTTCGTTTAAATTTGCTCGAATATTCGATTAGATTACCACGCGAACGCGTTTTTTTAGAGTAGAGTCACCGTTTTCCGAACACTCGCGTGGGTGTCCGGGCGCGATTAAAAGTCCTACCATGGACTTCGTTTTAGTGTTGAAATTCGGGGTGCGCGAACGGTTTACCTTGTAGTGCTGTACATAGCTGGCTGATGTTATGACCATCCTAATGTTTGGTAGCGGGGCGGAAATCCCGACAAATATCATGGAAAGTCTAAATACCGGTTAGCATATGTCACTTTGGATTTCAACTTAGAGTCATCGTTATTCTAACACCCGCGTGGGTGTTCGCGTGCGCGATTAAAAGTCCTACCGGGGACTTCGTTTTGTTTGCTCGAATATTCGATTAGTTTATTTAGAGTAGAGTCACCGTTTTTCGAACACTTGCGTGGGTGACCGGGCGCGATTAAAAGTCCTATCATGGACTTCGTTTTAGTGTTGAAATTCGGCGTGCGCTTCGGATTTCAACTTAGAGTCACCGTTATTCTAACACTCACGTAAGTGTTCGCGAGCGCGATTGAAAGTCCTACCGGGGACTTCGTTTTATTTCTTCGACATATCGATTAGATTACTTCGCGAATTTGGATAGAACAGTAGAATCTACGTAATTATAACACACGTGAGTGTCGCGAACGCGATTAATGCGCTTTGATTGTTCGAAATTCGGATGCACGAATTCAGATGTGCTTAATAATCCGTTATGCCTGAGGCGGAGGGTGTCGAACGGTTAAGCTTTCTGTAAGTGGAGTCCCTGTAGCTAAGGCTAGATACTTCCTGTTAGCTTTGTCCCATGCCCAAGATATCCGAAGCGGAAGGCATGAGGGATCGGTATCGCGGTACGCGGATTTTAGAGTAAAGTAGAGTCACCGTTAGCCCGTGGGTCTCCACATGCAGCAACCTCCACGTGGTGAGACCTGGGTCAGTATTACTTGCACACTCTAATCATAAATTCTTTAACGCAAGTATTACTGAGCGAATGGCTGCATATTTTTTTACTTTTCCAATATCTTTTTAATCTAATTCCAACTGAACATTAATATTTTTCCACTTTATATCGCTAATAATACTTCAAAAGAAGAAATGTAGCAGAAATCTATTATACAATAATTTCTCATAGAAACGAAAAGGAAATTTTTCTATCTCTCTATTATGTCCACTGTCATTTTTATTAATTCTTATTTAATCTCATTAATTATCCTTTATATATCTCGGGTGGGACCCACTGGTGGGGCCTGTGGGCGAGGGCTTCTGTGCGGGCTGCTGTCTCAGCATCATATAGAACTGTTTCTCTTGTCTTCTCTTTTTGGGGCTCTTTATTCTTCTCTTTCTGGGGCTCTCTTTTCTATCTCCGGCTCTCGTTTCTATATCATATTTTTCTTTTTCAATTATGTTTTTCAATTGTGTTATTAATATGTTATTTCCTTTTAATTATGTTTTTAATTATGTGTTTAATTGTGTTTTTAATATATTTCTATTAATTATGATTTAATTGCTGTAGGTAGGACTTATAGGATGATGCATGCTGCTGCTCTTTTCGTTTCTTTTTCTAAGTCTCTTATCTATTCATGTATATTTTCTATTTGTATTTTATATATGTGTATATATATCATTTTCTGTTTTATATATTTTTTTGTTCTCTTTTTTTTTTCTCTTTATCTTTTTCTTTTACAGGATAGATCATCGAGGGATAGCTTCATCTGCGGAACGGATGCATCGTCGCCTGGCTGGATTCATCCTCGATTTTTACACGCGAATACGGGAAGGATAGGAAGAACACTGGCGCGCGTGTCGGCGGGCACAGGCGTGGGTGTTCTCGGGCGCGATTAAACTTCGTTTGATTGTTCGAATCGAAAACGCGAATTGTAGAGTAGAGTCATCGTTTTTCTAACACTCGCGTGGGTGTTCGGGCGCGATTAAAGGTCCTACCGTGGACTTCGTTTGATTTCTTCAAAATTTCGATGGGGGTACTTCGCGAATTTCGGCTTAACAGTAGAATCTACGTAATTATAACACACACGTGAGTGTCGCGACGCGATTAGTATTTCTAAGGAGTGCGCTTTGATTGTTCGAAATTCGGGAAGCACAAATTCGAATGTGCTTAATAATTCGTTATGTCTGAAGCGGACGGTGCAAATGGTGGAGCTATCTGTAAGAGGTGTGTTGTAGCTAAAGCTACGCATACCCTGTTAGTTAAGAAGCCAGTGCATTGAAGCGGAAAGGTATAGCGGATCGGTATCGCGGAACGCGGTTTTTAGAGTAGAGTCACCGTCAGTCCGTGGGTCTCCACATGCAGCAACTTCCACGTAGTGAGACCTGGGTCAGTATTACTTGCATGCTACAATTATAAATTCTTTAACGCAAGTATTACTGAGCGAATGGCTGCATATTTTTTACTTTTCCAATATCTTTTTAATCTAATTCCAACTGAACATTAATGTTTTTCCACTTTATATCGCTAATAGTACTTCAAACGAAGAAATATGGCAGAATTCTATTGTACAATAATTTCTCAGAGAAACGAAAAGGAAATTTTTCTATCTCTCTTTTATGTCCGCTATCATTTCTATTTTTTTTTATTTACTCTCATTAATTATCCTTTATGTATTTCGGGTGGGACCCACGAGTGGGGCCTGTGGGCGAGGGCTTCTGTGCGGGTTGCTATCTCAGCATCATATAATACTGTTTCTCTTGTCTTATCATTTTAGGGCTCTCATTTCTATTTCATATTTTTCATACTGATTTACTCTTATTAATTATGATTTATAAGTCTCGGGTGGGACCCATGGAATGGGGACATGGGTGTGGGCCTCTGTGCGGGTTGCTGTCTCAGCATCGTGTCGATCTGATTCTATTTTCTTGTCTTTCTGCAGCTCTCTTTTATTATTCATATTTTTCTTCTTTAATTATATTTTTAATTACGTCATTAATATGTTATTTCTTTTCATTATGTCTTTTCAGATTTTTATTATGATATTTCTTTTTAATTATGTCTTTTCAGAATATAATTATGTTATTTCTTCTTAATGATGTTTTTTCAATATTTATTTATGTGATTTCTTTTTAATTATGCTTTTATATTTTTAGTTATGTTATTAATATATTTTTATTAATTATGATTTACAGGTTTTAGGTAGGAATCATTAGGTGAAGCGGATTGTTATTTCAGCAGCATGCAGAGCTACTTCTATTTTCTTATCTTTCAGCAGCTCTCTTTTATTAGTCATATTTTATTTCTTTAATAATGTTTTTAATTATGTTATTAATATGTTATTTCTTTTTAATATGTCTTTTCAGATATTTACTATGTTATTTATTTTTAATTATGTTTTTATGTTTTTAGGTTTGTTATTAATATATTCTTATTAATTATGATTTACAGGTTTTAGGTA
Source organism: Vespa mandarinia (assembly GCF_050613455.1). Lineage (NCBI taxonomy): Eukaryota > Metazoa > Arthropoda > Insecta > Hymenoptera > Vespidae > Vespa > Vespa mandarinia. The sequence goes on along the minus strand of NC_140817.1, from coordinate 3,600,247 downwards.
GGAACCATTAAATGAAGCGGATTGTTGTTTCAGCAGCATGCAGAGCTACTTCTATTTTCTTATCTTTCAGCAGCTCTCTTTTATTAGTCATATTTTATTTCTTTAATAATGTTTTTAATTATGTTATTAATATGTTATTTCTTTTTATTATGTCTTTTCAGATATTTATTATGTTATTTCTTTTTAATTATGTTTTTATGTTTTTAGGTTTGTTATTAATATATTCTTATTAATTATGATTTACAGGTTTTAGGTAGGACCCATGAGATGAAGCGGACTGTTGTTTCAGCAGCGTGCAGAGCTACTTCTATTTTCTTATCTTTCTTTTATTCATCTTCTTTTTTTCTTTTTCTGGATAGATCATCAAGGCATAGGTTCATCTCTGGTCGAATGCGTCATCGCCTGGCACGATTCATCATCGATTTTTACGCGGTTACGGGAAGGATAGGAAGAACACTGGCGCGTGTGTCGGCGTGCACAAGCGTGGGTGTTCTCGGGCGCGATTAAATTTCGTTTGATAGTTCGAATCGAAAACGCGAATTTAGAGTAGAGTCACCGTTTTTCTAACACTCACGTGAATGAACGCGAGCGTGACTTAAAAGTCCTACCGGGGACTTCGTTTAAATTTGCTCGAATATTCGATTAGATTACCACGCGAACGCGTTTTTTTAGAGTAGAGTCACCGTTTTCCGAACACTCGCGTGGGTGTCCGGGCGCGATTAAAAGTCCTACCATGGACTTCGTTTTAGTGTTGAAATTCGGGGTGCGCGAACGGTTTACCTTGTAGTGCTGTACATAGCTGGCTGATGTTATGACCATCCTAATGTTTGGTAGCGGGGCGGAAATCCCGACAAATATCATGGAAAGTCTAAATACCGGTTAGCATATGTCACTTTGGATTTCAACTTAGAGTCATCGTTATTCTAACACCCGCGTGGGTGTTCGCGTGCGCGATTAAAAGTCCTACCGGGGACTTCGTTTTGTTTGCTCGAATATTCGATTAGTTTATTTAGAGTAGAGTCACCGTTTTTCGAACACTTGCGTGGGTGACCGGGCGCGATTAAAAGTCCTATCATGGACTTCGTTTTAGTGTTGAAATTCGGCGTGCGCTTCGGATTTCAACTTAGAGTCACCGTTATTCTAACACTCACGTAAGTGTTCGCGAGCGCGATTGAAAGTCCTACCGGGGACTTCGTTTTATTTCTTCGACATATCGATTAGATTACTTCGCGAATTTGGATAGAACAGTAGAATCTACGTAATTATAACACACGTGAGTGTCGCGAACGCGATTAATGCGCTTTGATTGTTCGAAATTCGGATGCACGAATTCAGATGTGCTTAATAATCCGTTATGCCTGAGGCGGAGGGTGTCGAACGGTTAAGCTTTCTGTAAGTGGAGTCCCTGTAGCTAAGGCTAGATACTTCCTGTTAGCTTTGTCCCATGCCCAAGATATCCGAAGCGGAAGGCATGAGGGATCGGTATCGCGGTACGCGGATTTTAGAGTAAAGTAGAGTCACCGTTAGCCCGTGGGTCTCCACATGCAGCAACCTCCACGTGGTGAGACCTGGGTCAGTATTACTTGCACACTCTAATCATAAATTCTTTAACGCAAGTATTACTGAGCGAATGGCTGCATATTTTTTTACTTTTCCAATATCTTTTTAATCTAATTCCAACTGAACATTAATATTTTTCCACTTTATATCGCTAATAATACTTCAAAAGAAGAAATGTAGCAGAAATCTATTATACAATAATTTCTCATAGAAACGAAAAGGAAATTTTTCTATCTCTCTATTATGTCCACTGTCATTTTTATTAATTCTTATTTAATCTCATTAATTATCCTTTATATATCTCGGGTGGGACCCACTGGTGGGGCCTGTGGGCGAGGGCTTCTGTGCGGGCTGCTGTCTCAGCATCATATAGAACTGTTTCTCTTGTCTTCTCTTTTTGGGGCTCTTTATTCTTCTCTTTCTGGGGCTCTCTTTTCTATCTCCGGCTCTCGTTTCTATATCATATTTTTCTTTTTCAATTATGTTTTTCAATTGTGTTATTAATATGTTATTTCCTTTTAATTATGTTTTTAATTATGTGTTTAATTGTGTTTTTAATATATTTCTATTAATTATGATTTAATTGCTGTAGGTAGGACTTATAGGATGATGCATGCTGCTGCTCTTTTCGTTTCTTTTTCTAAGTCTCTTATCTATTCATGTATATTTTCTATTTGTATTTTATATATGTGTATATATATCATTTTCTGTTTTATATATTTTTTTGTTCTCTTTTTTTTTCTCTTTATCTTTTTCTTTTACAGGATAGATCATCGAGGGATAGCTTCATCTGCGGAACGGATGCATCGTCGCCTGGCTGGATTCATCCTCGATTTTTACACGCGAATACGGGAAGGATAGGAAGAACACTGGCGCGCGTGTCGGCGGGCACAGGCGTGGGTGTTCTCGGGCGCGATTAAACTTCGTTTGATTGTTCGAATCGAAAACGCGAATTGTAGAGTAGAGTCATCGTTTTTCTAACACTCGCGTGGGTGTTCGGGCGCGATTAAAGGTCCTACCGTGGACTTCGTTTGATTTCTTCAAAATTTCGATGGGGGTACTTCGCGAATTTCGGCTTAACAGTAGAATCTACGTAATTATAACACACACGTGAGTGTCGCGACGCGATTAGTATTTCTAAGGAGTGCGCTTTGATTGTTCGAAATTCGGGAAGCACAAATTCGAATGTGCTTAATAATTCGTTATGTCTGAAGCGGACGGTGCAAATGGTGGAGCTATCTGTAAGAGGTGTGTAGTAGCTAAAGCTACACATACCCTGTTAGTTAAGAAGCCAGTGCATTGAAGCGGAAAGGTATAGCGGATCGGTATCGCGGAACGCGGATTTTAGAGTAGAGTCACCGTCAGTCCGTGGGTCTCCACATGCAGCAACTTCCACGTAGTGAGACCTGGGTCGGTATTACTTGCAAAGTCTAATTGTAATTCTTTTAACGCAAGTACCACCGAGCGAATGGCTGCATATCTTTGTGTTTTCAAAATTATATTTAATTTAATTTATTGTAATTGAAATTGTTGAATATGGATTTATAATAAACGAGTTATCGTGAAATTATTGCGTTTTATTTACCTTGTTAAACTAATCATGGATAGAAAAGTTATTAACTCACATGAAAATGTAGCCGCATACATTATTTATGTCATATATCATTTTATAAACACGTAATAAAAATATAAATGTAGACTAATTAAAACACGCTTATTAATACAGTAAATCTCTTATAATTATTTTTATGAGATTAAATGCTAATCATCAGGAAAATGTAAATATGTTTAAAGTATTATATAAAATGAGTAATGTAATAAATTATGAAATGATATAACACGTAATATGAAATAATACATTGACTACTCTGATAAACATTGAAGAAAATAAGGTTATAAATATTATGGCACGATTATCCACTTCTTCGTAAGAAGAAGAATAAAAGCAAAATTAAAGTTGAATGATTGATAATGAATTGAAATAATTGCATGATTATAAAATTTCATGTAGTTGTATAATATTGTGCTTTGCGAATTAAGAATATTTTATGATTACTCATAATTCTTCTCGAATTTTCAAAATATTGCTTGCTTGATTATCAAAAATGATCTTAGAATTTTCTGTATCACTTATATATCCCTGATCACCGGTATAATGAGTTGGATGTATCAAAAGGGGATTCGTTGACAACACCGTCAAATTACGTACTGGGTAATGTTTTTTCCAATCATCTCTTGTATTGAAAATAAAAGAATAAATATATAAAGTAGTTAATTTACTTACAATTTTCTGTTTACTTCTATTATATATCTTCATAGATAATATTTTATAAAAATATTTTACTAACCTTGGATGAACATTTGATAAAATAGGAATATATTCATCAACAGGTATCATATTTTCAAGTGGTTTTGCCTCAACAAGTTTTTTAGCTCCAGTGGCTGATAAAATATAACCAAGCGTCCAATAACTATATGCTGCATGCACCAAATACTTAGAACCTTGTACCCACGATTCCTGTTTTTCCATTAATCTTTTTCTTCCTATGTATCTATGTATCAATTTGTATCAAAATTTGTATCAAAAGTTACAAAATAAATATTTTATGAAAGTATAACTCTTACATTAAATCCCATGGATTTCTTAATGTATTTAATTCAGATAAAACAAAATCCAATTTCTGTCGAAAAAATGGCTCAAAACGAATGTCATCTTCCAGAATCATAATACGTTCATATCTATATTCTAACATCTGATAATTTAATTATTATCAATAATAAAAGTCAATTGATATCTACTAAATTACTATAAAATCTTGTTACATTACCTTATTCCAAATAATATAATGACTTAAAAAGCAACCAATTTCTCCAGTTGTCATAGGTCTAAAAACAATAAGAAACATATGTATCTAAAATATTTTCTATGTAAATATATTTATGCTGTTTTACTTTTCTAAATTACCTCTTATGGTATGGATCTTCATATCCTGCCATTAATTTCACACCCCATTTTTCAAGTGCACTTTCATTTAACATTCTATAACATCAGGATACAGATATTGGGAGATATTAAAATAAATTTTATTTATGATAAAATAAATAGGAATATGCAAAAATAAGAAAATATAAATTATTTTATCTCATAAAAAATATATTGTATTAAATAGAACTTACCTACCATCCACAGCATTAAAAGTTTCTACATGTGCACCAAGTTCTTTAAAGAGACGATACATTCTAGTACGCCTTTCTGGTCTTCTCAAAAGATTTATCATATAGATATTATCCAATCCTAATGTGTCTATTTTTGGAGAAGACATGAATTTTTCCATACTATTCAATAATGACAAATGATCTTCTGCTAAAATCATTTTAACATAAAAGAAAATATAACAAATATAAAGATAATAAATAATATAAAAAAAATATATTAATAATTTTGACATACACAAAATTTCTAATTTTATATTTGTTAATCTCTGTAGATCCTCTTTAATTGTTTCATCTTTTCCCAATGGTACCATGATGTATCCGTATAATTCATCATTACAAATATATAATGGAACACCTGGATATTTATGTAATTCTTGTATTATGTATTATGAATTCTTGTCTTATGTATTACTTATATAATATAAATGATTCAAATATAAGTTGACTTACCAGAATTATTAGCACCAACAGCAAAAGTTATAACATCATCCAAAGGACCATCATATTGTACTAAATTTGTAAAATTGTAAGTCAACCAATCTGATTGTACCATGTTTAAATTAATAAGAACAGCACTATGAACCATGGGAACATTAAAACATCCTACATCTTCACGATATAAAATTAGTTGGTATTTTTCAGTTCGAAGATAGTAATAGTCATCAGTCATCCCTGCCCAAAAATTACTGTATAATCCATCGGATTTTAACAAAGGGGCAACCACAACTTGTCCTTTCGATACTAAATTTGTTAAAGTATTTGGATTTGTCAAAAAGATATCAGCATCGACCATCTGTAAGTTTATGGACTATTATATTGAATTATTATGATTAAAGCACAATTCTTTTGAAATATCATATATATATATATATATATATATATATATATATATATATATATAAAATTACCCAAATAAAATCAGCCCATATTTTTCTAGCATAATTCAATGCTTCCTCACGTAAATTGATGACATGTGTAAATCGAAGAAGCGACCAATCTGTACTACTCTCTTCATCTTCAAAACCATTTGACTTTTCATCTATATATGTGTCAACAGTATGATATTTTTCTGATACTTCTGCTAACCATGCTCTTAATATTTCATTTGTATTATCAATATTATTATCACTATAAATCCTAAAAAAGGAATAAAATTAAAAATCATATGAATATTGTATATAATTTGATTGTTCTTAAAAATTTCAATTAAACTCGTTAATAATTTTATAAATAAATATTATATCTCTTTTATAATTCATAATTCGTTTATAATATTTCTCTTGCATATAATTGAAAGTATCGAGGCTATGTCCAAAAGTAAGGTTAAATACGATTTTATCTTTGAAAAAGAAATTATTTTTCTTACCATAATTTTATTCGATTTTTAGGATAGTTTTGTTGTTCTAACAAACTTAGAAAATATGGTAATGTATGAGCTTTATTTCTAATTAGAATCGCTATCAGTACTGTCGGCTTTTTAAAACGTTCAGTACATTGAACGGACCGCGCGATATTAATTATCAAAAAAATAAAAATAAAACTTCGAAATATTGCTTTATTGAGCATTATTATCCGTGTAATTCTTAATAGATCACATAGAAAAGCGTACACAAAAAATTCTCACTATAATACCGGATGAATTAATGAATAATGATAAGTTAAAAGAGATCTTTCATTCTCTTTCTTTCTCTTGTACTCTGTCCTGTACCGTCCCTTTTGCTTACTAAGAGTAATCAGATAAAACCGCCTGTTTTGGAATATTTTCTTAATCACTCCTTTTTTCAGTTTTATTTATATTAGAAAACGATTCTAATTGATTCGAAACGAAAATTATAACATTATTTGCATTAAATGAAGTGATAAAAATATTGGAATAAAATATTTTTTTTAATAATTTTTTTTTTTCATATATACATTTATAAAGCGCTTAAATCTTTTTTGTATTTTTTTTTTTTTTTTTTTTTTAATTAATACAAAATCACTAAAAATATTGTATAAGAAAATTAATTTTTATGCCTGATTCTGGTTTTAATTGTATCTTATAATTTTAATTCTTTATCTGAATCAGACTTTGTAGTACTTTTAGTTTCAGATTTTGATTTTTTATTAGTTCCATAACTTAAACTAGTTTTATCAAAATCCAATATCATGATACCCAAATCGCCACTGTATCTATTTTTGGCTACCTATAATATAAAATAAAATAGAAAAAGCAGAATAAGTTTTATATTTCTTACAATTCTGTGTAATCAATGTAAAATTTATGCATATTTTAATATACTCTTACTTGTAAATATTTTTTTCCTTTTATACTAGTAAGTCTCTTGTCTTGTATAATAAGAACATTATCAGCTTCTTGACTTGCTTTAGCACTTCCAAAAATAGATGAAGTTGTTAGTTCTTCGTCATTGCGTTCTTTTCTCGGATGAATTACAAGTGTAACATGACAATTATATTTTGTAGCAAAGATTCTAAATGCAGAAATTATTTTGTCTTGTCTCCAAAATCTAAATACAAATAATGAAGAAGCTGAGATCATTCAATTAAATTTGGATGATAATTTGGATGATAACGATTTACCTATCTATGTGTTTGGATTCATCAGAAATTCCCATCATAAATTGCATATTGTCAATAATCACATGAGATATGTCATGCACATATGTTGCATGCTCTACTGCCTAAATACATAATAAATAAGTACTTAATTCAATTATTATGTACATAAAAGTTCGAATAATTAATTTTTATGAACTTACATCCATAACAATTTTAATACTTTGTTGCCCATGAAACGTCATAAAATAGATAGGTAACTTTTCAAAAGCATCTGCATACATATCAAAATCAATTATATTATCATAAAGGGAAACACCTGCCATTTGTTGTAACATTGTCCTTGCTAATCGTGCATTTCTAATTTCAAAACTACCCCATAATGTGTTAACTCCTTGCATTGCCAAGTCTAATGAATATTCACTCATGAATGTAGTTTTACCAGATCCTAAAAATAAATTTTGCATTTAATGCAACAAAGAAGTGTAATATAAATTATATATTTATAATTTATAGATATCACTACATTATTATTTTACCAGTTGGACCAGTTAATATTGTGAATTCCCCTCTTCTATGGCCTTTCAAAATACGATTTAGAGCTGGATACCGTTTCCATTTTACACCTTGAACCTTATCAATATTTTGTAAATCACTTAAAACGTCCTGTCTTAAATAACGAAAAGTAGTAATACTTTGATGCCATATTGGTTGAGCATTATATATAATATTTTTAATATCATATTCTAAATCAACAGCAACTTTTGGGCTAGGTTGTAGATCAGTCGATCTTACAAAGTAACATCTTTCTTCATTCAGTTTTTTGGAGAAATGTCGTGCTGCATCCCAACTTGAATCATCATTTCCAAACCATAAAGTTAATTTTTTAAAATTTTCTAGACTTGGCAATACCTGCTGAGGTAAGTATTGTAAATTGTATGGTAAACAAATGATGACGTTCACTAATTGTTGAGATATTAGTGCTAACAGATCTGGAATGGTTGGTATAACAACAGCACTAGCGTCGCTTTTTATATTTTTGTGCCCATAAATTATAAGGCCACTGACATCTGAAGTTGGAATCGTTTTTTCAGTTCCAGTATCCAAGAAAAATTGCTTAACGCCAACAAGATAATGATCAAAAGCGTACAGTGGAAAATAAAGAGCATTTTTATCTTCACTGTATAAACAGTTTAATGTAGATATATCTTCTTGCAATACATTCTGTAAATTAAATAAAAATATATAATCATTATATTAAAATATAATTCATTATGTTACTGCTATTGGATTATACCTTCAATGAAAGCATATCCAAAATTTTGTCATATTTATCTTTGGATAATTTAGAAATCTCTATACAATTTTCCTTTATAATTTTCCATTCATCTACATAATTTTTATCCATTGATAAATTCTTTTTAAGTTCTTCTAATTCCTTAATTTTTTTGTTAGTTACTTTTAATGATAATAATTTTTCTAATATATTCCATGGCCCAATACACCTGCATTTATCGCACATAAAGAACCCTGTATATAATATTTATCTCAGAAATAACATATACACATACATATATATATATACAATATAATTATTAATAATAAATTAGGAAATTTAAATGTATTTACCTGTTGTCTTATTTATATAAATTTTTCGACTTTTTGTATATTTACTAGTTTCACATATAAGACAATTTATGTTAATACAAGCATGGCCTTCTTGAAATGTTATATTATTTTCCCTTAAAATTCTTTTTATTCCTATTAAGGAAATATTAGGTAGAAGATCGTTATGATCTGTGTGGTAACAGTAACTCATGAAATGTGATTTTATACATTTCTTCTTCAAAATATATCGTGACAACAACCTAACAAGCATTGCTATTAAGAATTTAGATCCTCAAAGTATTCAGAATAAATAATTATCTCTGATCACTAAACCATTTTTAAAAAACCAATGTTCTATTGTACAGTGATTGGTATTTTTATATATATTCTAGAACTAATTCATTTTTTTATGATATCAAGTTTTTATATAAAAATAAAAGCAAAACAAAATGTTTTTTTCGCAATGGAACTTCATAGTTCATACGATAATAAAGGTATTTATATTTATTATAACCAGTATATAATCCTATAAAATTATAACCTGATCTAATTTGAAAACATTCAGCACGTGGATTAAACTGAATAATGTATATACTATGATACGTTCGTATTCAACAAAGATATATAGTTGAATACGTATAGAGGTTAAAGATGATAGTTTATGAACAAATATGTCATACATGCAATTGCATGTTCATTTTCCAATATCGATCAAATATTAAAAAATAAAATTATTATTTTAAAAAATTCTTACTCCCGAGAATTTTAAACATTATAGACGACCTGGGAGTAAGGATATTAATAGAATACGGCAATCTTCTATTGGTTATGATTTGTTTTCAAAATTCAGTCCAAGCAACCTTTAAAAATGATATTGAATTATCTTAAGAATATAGTACCAAGTGGTCCTAAAGTCCCTAAGTGATTTTACAAATCAATGTACTTTCTTTTCGAGACTTTTTAGGTTATCTTTTTTTCTTTCAGATTGTAAAACTACAACCTTAGGAATTTTTGACCCATTCTGATTACACATGACATATATAATGCATACACAAAAATCGTAGATTTAAAGTATGGAGAATCTATATATGATGGCGACAATAACAAAAAAAAACCCACAAAAAACTAGGGATTTCCTTGTAAAACCTTTAAAGTTTCTAACATAAGTTTGGCTACCCTGCATTTACCTGCTTTTGGTTTCTGTATCACCGGAGTTCGGAAAGCAACCTCGGAGCTGCCACGGGCTACCGATGGGTTCTTTGCCGTGTTTATACGTGTATCCTGTTTTTATTTTAGCGCTTGCTTTTAAAAAATTATCTTTAGCTAATATCATTATTATCACATTTTGATCTCGACAAGTAATACTCCCCGAAAAAAAAATGTATACTGCGTTAATTTGATAGAAAAATATAATAGACATTTAACAACGCTACACCGTCAAGACGTTTGACTCCGCTGAAGGAAGGGCAAAGAAGAAAAGTGTCCCAAGTATGAATATTCTTTATGAAGTTTTTTTCAACGTCTTTCGACTCAGGTAGTTAAGCTGACTTGGGAAAAAAAATATAAAAAGGACGGGGTGTGGCTGGTTGGCCCACGTTTATGATGTTCTAGGCTAGGTTTCAAATGATAGGCCACGATAGAAAAGTTAATCAAGGTTAAGACGTTTTTCAAATTTGTGTTATTAATAATGTATTATTATTATAGAATATAATTATTCCCATATTAAAATGCCACTACAAGATTAGGAATTTGTGATCGAAATTTTGTGCATCGATCCTATTTCACTCGTATTAGATTCTTTACTTTTTCCCTTCGCCCCTTGGAGTTATCATATACTGCACACGGCGTCGACACGTTTTCTGAGACATCGATGTATTATATATCACACGAAGAACATTAAAATATTATGATTTTGATGAAATATTTTTTGTCAAGTGTTAATTCGATTGTATAATATAAGATATTTGTCAATTCTATATCAAAAATTTTGTTAAATATCCTTATTCTTATTGATAAAGCATCATTCATGAACTGCTATTACCAGTGTTTATTAAAAAACTGATAATTATAAGCTCTTTGTTATCCATTATTCCAAAAGTCTATTGTTTGATATAATAAAAGAATTATGGTCACATATGTATATGCATATACTATTTTTATTTATAAATCAAATACTCTTTTCGAAATATTAATTTTTTGTTTTTTTTTCTTATGATAAGTTTAATTTAAATAACAGTGCATGGTATAGGCATTTATATTCCACATGACTAGATCTAGGATTTATTTATATATATATTATATATATATATATATATATATATATATATAGATACATAGGGGGTACCACCTAATTATATCACTTGAAATATTTCCGTTATAATACAAATTTTGAAAGAAAATGTTTCCTGATTGAACGAAAGTTATATAGTTTTATTGGGAGTATAAGTGTATAGTAAACTATATAGCAAAAATAGTTTTATTCCATTGCAAAAGATTAATGAGATAAAAAGATCATATTTGTTTCTTTAAATAGAAAAATTTTTAAGATCAATTTGGCAACCTATAATACTAAGTATTTCAAGGTTAACAAAGGTCATATAAACAAGGTTTTCTATTATATATTGGCCCTCATAAAATGATGCAACTTTTGCAGGAAACATTCTTTTGAAATTTATATTACGAGGTAAATATTTCATGTGATAAAGTTAGGTAGTATATTCTATATATACATATCTTCCTATGTAGATAATTTGGAAAATAAAAAAGTCTTAAGAAAAAAAGTTTCAGTGAACTTTTATGATTAAGGAATGTACGTTAAAAGTTGAATAAAAATGCTTATATTTTAGAAATGAAATCATCTTTGAGAGTATCAAGAGTTAAATAAATCTATGTTTCTTATGGAATTTATTCTTCTCTATATAATAATTTAATATCATATATTTTATTTCTTGAAAGGTTCTCTTTTGATTTTTCAGGTTGTTAAAAGAAAGAAAATACAGTAATGTCTGTTCCTTCCACATCATCAAAAAAGCTTAGTGAAGGAAAACCAGGAGGTACAAGTCCAAGTCCTATTGAAAGTATCGAAGTTGTTCCTGGACCTAGTTCTTTAGATCCTATGCATTGCACCTTTCCACAAGATGGTGAATCTGAAGAATATGGTGACGAAGAAGATGAAGATGATGATGAAAGTAGTGAAGAAGAGAGTGAAGTAAGCTCATCTTATTCTTTAGTCTATATGTTAAATTGTTTTACGTATCATATATATTTTATCTAATATCATAAATTAATTATAAAACAGATTAGTGATTCTGGCTTATTTCGTGATGCTGAGTGCGAAGAAGAAATTGAAGGTAGCAGTTGTTCATCGCCCGTATTACAAGCTCAGCCATGTTTACCACAGAGAGTTCATAGTCCTATATTACACACATGTGTTCCATTGGATATTGTACAACCTCATAGAAAACGAAAAAGTGAAACAGAGTCTAGTTTACCATGCAAAAAACTTAATCCAGAAGATAAATCTTATATAATGTATGTGCTATTTTAAAAAATTATAACTTAAATGTTAAATATATTAAAATTATATTTAAATGAAGTTAATAAGTATTTTTATTTTTTAACAGGAATGCAAAAAAATTGGATGATAAGGCTAAACATATTAGGTGTGTCATTCCAACAAAAGATAATCCACCACCTGAAATGAATAACTGGCTTTTGCAATTTCAAGTATGCTTAAAGATACTTTTGTATTTGTTTTATTAAAAAATATTTCATTGATCATTACAAATATTATTTATCATATTGCATGTTTTATATCATATGTTAATATATTTTCAGAGGTGGTCAAATGCAGAAAGGATGTTAGCTATAGACGAATTAATAGAAAGATGTGAACCAACGCAAGTACGCCATATGATGCAGGTTATAGAACCACAATTTCAAAGGGATTTTATATCCTTACTGCCAAAAGAATTAGCCTTATCGGTATTGGCTTTCTTAGAACCCAGGGATTTATTACGTGCAGCACAAACTTGTAGAAATTGGAGATTTTTAGCAGATGATAATTTACTTTGGAAAGAGAAATGTATAGCTGCTGGTATAGATGATTTAAAAGATTTGCCTCCTTCAAAACGTAAAAATTGTAGAAATCCTGGCAACTCTTCATCACCATGGAAACAAGCTTACATGCGACAACACAATATAAAAATGAATTGGAGAACAAAGCCAATCCGTACCCCAAAAGTTCTTAAAGGTCATGATGATCATGTTATTACATGTCTTCAATTTTCTGGTAATCGAATAGTTAGTGGTTCTGACGATAATACTCTTAAAGTTTGGTCAGCTGTTACGGGTAAGGTAAATATTCCAAGTATTTTAATAAATATTTCAAGCTAATAAATATTGCTTTTGTAATACATAAGCAATTAAATTTTCCATTTTATATATATATACAATATATAATTACATGTATTTGAATATTTTTATTTCTAGTGTTTACGAACATTGGTTGGACATACAGGTGGTGTATGGTCCTCCCAAATGTCAGGTACTACTGTGATTAGTGGTAGTACAGATCGTACCTTAAAAGTATGGAATGCAGAGACTGGACAGTGTATACATACTTTGTATGGCCATACATCAACAGTGAGATGTATGCATTTATATGGAAATAAAGTGGTTAGTGGTAGTAGAGATGCCACATTAAGAGTGTGGCAAGTAGATACTGGTGAATGCCTACATGTACTTGTGGGTCATTTGGCAGCTGTCAGATGTGTGCAATATGATGGAAAATTAGTTGTCAGTGGAGCTTATGATTATATGGTAAAAGTATGGAATCCCGAACGCGAGGAGTGCCTTCATACATTGCAAGGACATACTAATCGCGTCTATTCCCTCCAAGTAAGTATTACTTATGTATTTAAATGTAATTAAGTTTATACATTATACACACGTACAATATTTCATTTCTTATCTTTTTCATGAAAAAAAAAAAAAAAAAAAAAATATTTTTTATGCATTGAATTTTATAATTACTGATATGTTTTATTTGCTTATCAGTTCGATGGTGTACATGTTGTTAGTGGATCACTAGATACAAGTATAAGAGTATGGGAAGTAGAAACTGGTGCTTGTAGACATACTCTTATGGGCCATCAGTCTCTTACTTCAGGTATGGAATTGCGTAATAATATTTTGGTGTCTGGAAATGCAGACTCTACAGTCAAGGTATGGGATATTGTTAGTGGGCACTGCCTTCAAACACTTTCTGGTCCAAATAAGCATCAATCAGCGGTTACTTGTCTGCAGTTTAATAGTCATTTTGTGATTACTTCATCTGATGATGGTACTGTTAAACTATGGGATGTCAAAACTGGTATGTATATTGTTAGAATAATTATTGATATTATTATCTTGTTATAATAGAATTTATTATATTATAATTAAATAATTCTTTCTATTTATTAGGTGAATTTATAAGAAATCTAGTTGCTTTAGAAAGTGGTGGGAGTGGTGGAGTTGTATGGAGAATACGTGCAAGTGACACAAAATTGGTGTGTGCAGTTGGTAGCCGTAATGGTACTGAAGAAACAAAACTTCTTGTCCTCGATTTTGATGTAGAGATAAAATAGTGCACTTTCTCACAGACTGGATTCCTGCTCCTTTGTACGACTTCTGTACATACTTTAATTAGGTAGCATAACCAATTTACTGTACAATGTTTCATGTATTACATGGTGTGATTGTGATAAGACTGTATGGTGGAAATTTGAAGAAGTTGATTCAAGTCAATTTTGGACATTATGCGCGATCTTCGATTAGATGAGTTGTCTAACATTGACGGGATTAATTGCATAACTTACGGAGTGTATCAATTGCAGTGTACAAATATGAGATTTAAAAGACTCAACAGCCTCTGGGGAATGAGAGCTTTATAAGTGTAATACTGAATTATTGCTGTTATTGAATTTAACGAAATCGTTACGGATATTAAAGGAGGCATGATAATTCTTTCATCTTAATGCAAGTTTATGTGGGCTATGAAAAAGATTTCTTATAAAAAAGTAAGGTTTTATCAATATTATGGAACGGTTATTTATAGAATTTCAATTAAAATAAGTAATTATTAATTGTCCACATAAGTTACAACTTGAACGTCATTTTTTTTTAATTTTTTTCTTTTTTTTTTCTTTTTTTTTTTTAAAGAAATTTCTGATTAAATCTTTTTTATTATAAATGCAAATATCATGCCACATGATTTAGATATCAATCTGTATCTATTTAGAAACATGATTTTTGTTGTAAGAATGGAAATACATTGTTGTGAGACTGAAAAAGAGATACATATGGGAGGACACAAAGATTTAGATTTTGTAACTATCACTTGAATATAATCGTGTAATATCTAATATTAGTAAATCATTAGGTATAGTAAAAATTTTTTTAATACTAAAATTTTAAGATTACATCGAAATATGTATAAAAAAATTTTTTTTCTTTTTCTTTTTTTTGCTTGAAAATGCAAAAATTTGATAAGATAACTTTTATGTGTATACAAATTGATAAAGAGATAGAATTCAGTCTTAATTGGAATTCTGGAGTCATGGAGAATATGACACGAATTTGTTTCGATATATTCACGTTAAATAGGCGTATATGTGATATATAAATATTTTCATTAGGTGTAATCCCATATGTATGGCGATTAAATCTCCATCGTTTAATATATTCAAAAATTAAAATGACTTTTATATAAGTATAAAAAGATCTAAAAATGAGCGGATCATTAGGATTATTGGAAAAGGATTTATTTATTCTATGTAAGCAATCGTAACATAAATGATCGAAAAGCAAATGTAATGAAAAGGCTCGCATCGAAAGTTATAGAATGTCTTTTTTTGATAATTCATAAAAGTATTTTTTTTTTTTACCAAGGGGCAATAATAAGAGCTGCATATTATCCCCATATAGTATGTATATGCTAATTTTATAGCATCGCTTATATAATCACGATCTTTAGAGCCCCTATGAGTTGTCAAAAGTAAATTAAAAAGTTAGACTAAAAAGGCATTTATTTAT
The DNA here is from genome assembly GCF_050613455.1 of Vespa mandarinia. Lineage (NCBI taxonomy): Eukaryota > Metazoa > Arthropoda > Insecta > Hymenoptera > Vespidae > Vespa > Vespa mandarinia. The sequence goes on along the minus strand of NC_140817.1, from coordinate 3,584,230 downwards.
TATTCCAGCTTAGGATTTACAGTAAATCGAAGTGATGTAGACAATAATGAATTATTGCACTTAATCACAACCATTATTCCTGAGATAGATAAAAGTAAGCTTGCAAAAAAATTCAAAATATTAATTTTTCCCTCTTGCAAAAAGTTTATATGCCCGTAGAAAGGGTATTATAAAGAATGCAAGAAATTATATTTTGTGTGAATGCATCTTTTATTATTGGACCCTGGTTATCCTAAGGATCGTGTTTTATTTGTATATTGCTTAATAGTTTATATTATAAGGATGTGTTATCTGTTGTATCATTTTTTACAAGAAATAGAAAATGTTGCTCCATTTTAGAAAAATCGTATTTTTATTTACAATATACTGTCATTTACAATTTGTTATATTAAAGAAAAATTTGTTTAACAGCAAAATAAAATCTGTACATTTTGTTTCCTATATAAATAGATAATATTTTTTTAATGTTGGAAATGTAGCAACAACTAAGAAATTAAATGGAAATAACTATATACTATATGTGTATATAGATATTTATATTTGAGCACAGTATGTTTCAATTTTCTACGATGTGCTGTTAGATTTATTTTTATAATAATAACGATAGGAGTAAAAAAAAATATGTGAAAATTCAAAAAATCATTTGTTATTTTTGGCAATAATGTGAAGTTTGAAAATTATTAATGACCCACAAAATATATGATAGATAATAAAAGTTGAAATTTTAATTCAAATAATTTACAGGTAAGATTTTGCTTTTCCATTAACTTCTTTACTGTTTCATTACCGTTTCAATACTCCACAATTTCATTAATGTTTCAATATTACAATGACAACTGTACATGGTAAAATATATAACTTACAAGAATATTTGTCTTTCTAAAAACTGTTTAAAATATCATGTTTTAACAATGATAATAAAAGTACATTCTTCACAAGTCACATAAATTGAAGAATTTTTTTCTTCGAGCATCTCTTTGTCTATTTTGTAATAATTGCCACATCTGCATGGAAAACTTAATACATCCTTTTTATTTGTTTCTTGTAATTCATGTAAATGTACAGTTGCATGAACAATAATGTTATTAGATTCTAATTCTGCTTGTTTACATTCAGTATCATATTTCTTTCTTAAGTCGGGATCTTTTAAGATAGACCAAGCTTCGGCAAGAAGTTGAAATTCTTTAGTATTTTCTTTTGTTCCAATGGTTTTATCCGGATGAAGTTGACGTGCTCGATGATAATATGCATGCCTTATTTCCTCATATGATGATTCCATAGAACAACCAAGTGTATTATAATAATCATATATATCCATTATTTCCTTCTTCGTCTGGTTATTTACGTATTAAACTATTTAACGATTTCAGTATTAATATAATTAGAGTTTAGGAAATATTTTATAGGTTATATAGTTTACATCATTCTATCAACTATTTCACATGTGGTCATAACGCGACTGCGCATACGATGAGATATTCTATTCTACGAGTCAATGTCTATATGTATAAAACATTGCATAATTTCAGGCGTCTTAACAACAGACCTACGCTCCAGCTACCGACTACGAGTATTAACTAATTTTTCATATAAACGATTACGATTGTCTCAAATTAATTATTCTGATTGTTTAAACTTATATGTATTGTTTCGAAAAATGTTTAAAATTAACAAAGTGATAAAAAGGATTTCAAAAGGGACATAAGGAAATACAGAATTTGCCTCTTTATTGATAAATTATCATTTAAATAAACGCTAAATAATAGTAGTAGTACTATATAAATATATATATATAAATTGTTAATCATATACAATATATATATATATTTATTCTTCTTTTATGTTTACCATATATATATATATATATATATATCGGGTGAGTCACCTATAATATATATATTATAATTTATACGTTAATAAAAAATATATTAACTTCATCTACTTAATTGATTTTAATATTATACGCGCGTTGCTTTTAAAATTTAATTACATCGACGTAACTTAAATTTATTCTGTGCACTTTTGTTTTGTTTGGCATGATAATTTATAATGATATTAATTAATTGGATAAAATAAATGAGAAATAAACGAGAAGATTAATTCGAATATAATATATAACCGAAATTACATATGCGTTATCGGTATATGAATTTTAGCAAAGTTATATTATCCCGGATTAATTATCTCCACATAAGAGATTTTCATTCTAACAAAATAACACCATTATGTTTCTTGATATGTATTAAACGATTGTATGTATATGAAAGCGATCTTATCACGGAATAATAAACTGCCTTGTTATTGGTCTATATGATATTGCGAAGTTATATCAAAATTTTTGCAATAAAAGATATCAAAAAATGGAAAATATTAAATTAGCAAACTATGTTAGATACAATGAATGTTTTCAGAGCGATTGAGTATCTGAAATATTCAAAAAGAAATGTGGATTAAAGAAAAGAAACGCATTGATCAGCAAAATTGAAAGCCAAAAGTGGCGGCGATCAGTTGTGGTTCTTTGGTAGCTGAATTTTAATTACACAATTTTTATAAACAATACGAGGGATATTTGCATAACGTGAATTATTCGACTTTTTTTTTTTTTTTTTTTTTTTTTTTTTTTTTTTTTTTTTTTTTATGATAACATAATAACGTGAAGAAGATTTTTTATTTTTTTATGTCATTAATACACCTGTGAATCTCTACGAAACCACGCGATTTCTAAATACTCTGTTTAGTTATAGAATATGATTTGTTAAATTGTATTCTTTTGTTGTTGTTAAAGGAAAAAAAGCGAAAAAAAAGAAACAAAGAAAAGAAATTTGAACGAGTCAATTATTACAACTAGGAAAGATTATTCGTAAGCGTGTGCTTCCCTGCGTGTTTCTATATCGTCTCTAACGCTTTCTTGAAATCTCACTTTCTATCACGTTTCTATGGTAAAGGTTACGCAAAGTGTAGATTTTCCAAAGTACTATATATAAATAAAAATAATTAAATAATGAAAGAAAGGAGAAAGAAAGGAAAGTTTTATAAGTTGAGAAGATTTTTCATGCGTTATTATCAACCATTCGATCGTTTATTCGAATCAAATGGAATTTAATGTAAAGCGTAACGAGGGTGAGATCTCGTTGCATTGTATAAACGTTATCTCATATTAATATCTATCTCTGGGTGGGATCGTGGTTTATCTATTGCAAAAGATTACAAGAGCGTTCTCACAAGAAAGATTTCGTCATTTGAGGAGCCTCACCCTCGCGCGTCCGCCTGCCTGCACACGCTTTGGCATCATTTAGAAGATGAAACGAGGCGAGGCAAGGCGATGTCTTCTTTTTCGTTTTAAAGTACCTATCACAAGAAAGAGAGATAGATAGATAGATAGAGAGAGAGAGAGAGAGAGAGAGAGAGAAAAAAAAAGAGAGAGAAGAAAAGTGGAACGCGAATCGTTGTGCGTATCGAAAGGCAAACACAATTGTGAGAAATGCTTTTAAACGAGAAAGTGAAAGATAGAACAACCTTCTTTGCAATATTTCCTTTTTTAAATAAAAGATTTTAACGTCTTGTAACATTTTGATTGATTTTATAGTTGTATAAAATATTATATATACATATGTATATATATATTCTAATTATTTTCAATGAATATTTATTCCGTAATAATTAATCTCGATTTTTTTTTTTGATAGAAACTAATTTTTTAATCATTCATTTAAATAATAATTGTCGATGGAATTACAAAATGAAGATTCGAAAGAAAGAATATTTCAATAGTTAATCATTAATCGTCAATTTGTATTCTAATAGATATCTTTGATCATCTCTTTTGACGTTAATCAACATACATTGAATGAGATTACGAATCATTCATTGATATATCTAATGCCTATTGAAATTCAAAGGTACTTGTATGCTTTTGAACACACAATTGATATTGTCGAAGATCAGAATCGTTCCCATAAAAATTTGAATAACGTAAATCGCGAATACGTTGACACAGATATGCATTAAGAAATTACAACTAAAAGTAAGATGATTATAAAGGCGAACATGTTTTTCTGCTTGGGTCATAGTAACAAAGTAACCCGGGTACTTGCCACGCCAGTTTATCTTTCTTCCTTTTCTCTCACACGTTCAATGTGCAAGAAGAATGTTCTTGACTACTGACAATAAGTTCTACTCACGATTCTCTCTCTCTCTCTCTCTCTCTCTCTCTCTCTCTCTTTATCTCTCTATCTTTCTTCCCTTTTTTCCCTCTGTCGTTAGACGATCGCGTAACGTTGCCGTTTCTCTCTAATCTCGAACCTCTAGTCAAAGTTTACGCGTGAAACGAGGTCGTGCGTTCGTTGTAACCATTCGTGTCTCTTCGTTTTTAAACTTTTTTTAACTTTCGTTTGATCTTTTCTTCATTTTGATATTGTCATATCATATAAAAATGTAATTTCGTAGAGATTTCAGGTTTCCGTTAATGCCATTTTACAACTGCTCCTTGTTACTATGTATTTTTTCTTTTCTTTTCCTTTTTCTCTCTTTTTTTTTTTTTTATTTATTTATTTTACTCGTTTTTTTTCCTTTTTTTCCCTTCGACAATTATAAAAACAGAGATTAAAATATTAAGAGAAAAAGCGTCGCGACTCTTGCTATGTCGTTAGTCTCGAGACAAACGAAAAATGCTGATTCCTAGTGAGATAGTTTATTTATTGCTCATATCGCAAATTTCAATTGGTTGATAGGGAGATTATATTTTGTTTTTTTTTTTGGAATGTCAACGTTCAAACACATATTGTTCTCGCAAATCTCTACTAACCTGATCTAGCATAGATCTTACGACATAGCATTTATGCATAGAGAATTAAATTGATATGATACATTATATTGATATTAAATTGATATGATACATTATATTCAAAAGATAAAAAGAAGAAGTCGAATATTCGCATGATTTGGATTGAAATTTTTGTTCTTTCCTTTTTTTCTTCTTTTTCTTTTTCTTTTATTTTTTTTTGTCTTTTTTTCTTTTTTTGTCCATTCTATATATTCCCCTCCGTTATCTATATTTTTGTTTCATATGTAAAATCGATGATTGTAGCTCAAACGAAATCTCCTTCGTTAATAGGTACATATATATGTATGCATGTATATACATCGTATATAGGTCAAGATATTTGTTTCCATTGGCATTAAAACCCATCCTCAATTAATTCTTTAATGCTTGAAAAAAGTACCATAAGAGATCATCCGAGCTTCGAAACGTCGTTGACGGTCGAATAATCGACCAAGAATATATATATATATATGTATATATATATATATATATATATATATATATATATATATATACACGTTCGAACGCATGGATTTTAGGATGAATCGAAAAAAGATGAATGAACAAATGGATTAACTAATGTATGAATGGATATATGTATGTATGTATGTATGGATGGATGGATGGATGGATGGATGCATAAATGAATGGATGGATGGACGTAAAATTACTTAAGAAGATGAAGAAGGAGAAAAGGTAATAATAACGATGGTAGAAAGTAGGAAATTGTACCGACGCCAGCAGTAATATCCGGTAGTATTGGTATCGAACCATCTTCGAAATATTGATAACTCTTGGACATTGCACGTGTTTTTATAACACGATAATTGGGCACGTCTATGTCTACGCGATTGTTGATAAAGTTTTGAAACGAATTGGTAACGCAATAAAAGTTACCGTCCTCGTCAAAAGCAAACGTATCGGGCCATTGCATGTGAATGTGATCCCTTGATATGATCCTTTGACCGGTTGTAAAAGAATTCGATTGTTTGGTATCCCAGGTAGAGACGGCGTCATCGGCGAGAAGACCGAAATAAAGTACACCGGTGGCGGACATTGCCATACCATCGGTTTGGGAGTTCTTTCGGCCAAGTTCTTTGACAAATCGATCTATGTTCTTCGTATTATTTTTTAAAACGGAAGTAGGTAAGGAATAAAGATGAAAGGAGGATATGGGAGAATAATAGACCTGTCTATCCTTGCTGCTTGCCGGTGAAAGTGCGATCCCATCTACGTGAATCGGTAATATTACGTGAGTTTTTGCAACCATGAATCCTACGGCCTCGGCTTTAGCCTTCATCGATTCGTGTCTGATCTTCCAAGATGTATTATTCATTAAAGAATAAACAATAATACCAGGATCGATGTTACCATTATCGGTTATATAAGCCATACCGCCATCCTCATGATCTAAAACTATATCGTTGAGGTAGGCCGTGTTACGAGGGGCAACATCTTCTGGGAACTCGTAACTACGAAGTATTTCACCCTTTTTCTCAAGGTCGAGGATAACCAAGCGAGGCTTACACTCGGACTTAACGTCCACGGTCAAGGCAGCGGGCCTTCCAGTGTCGAGTACCCACATTCGGCCTTTCGGATCAATCTCCATACTATGAACCAATTGAAAGGCATTACAATCCCCGACCTTTTGCATATTCCAATTAGGAAAAGCTTCCAACTTCGGTGCCGTATTTCTTTCGATCGGTGTCGCCGACGTAACACCCAATGTTACGGGCACACCGTCCTTCCACCTTGGTATCGTTAAATACATTTTATTTTTCCAAAACTTAATACCTGCTATCAAATTGTTCGCTGGTATATAGTCGCCCTTTCGAATGGCTAATTGACGCATGTCTTCCGATGGCCAAACCACATCTATCGTGTTCCATTGGAATATCACTTGGAAGGGATCGTGACACCATCCTACCTTTGTTATCGTTGCCACAGTCGTCAGAATCAAAAATAACAAAGTCAAACCCTTCATTCTGGTTAAGAATTTTTATATTTTTCCTTGAGAGTGTGTAAACTCGTAGTCTCTCTTTCTTTCTCTCTCTCTCTCTCTCTCTCTCTCTCTCTCTCTCTCTCTCTCTCTCTCTCTCTCTCTCTCTTTTTATTTCTTTCTTTACACTCCTATTTTCTTCGTTTCTTCTTCCTCTTCTTCAAAAGATGTCTATTTCCGTAATGCTACTTTGAGAGAGGCGAGAGGTAGTACTATACTACTATAATATTACCAAATTACTGCTAGCTACCGGTGTGCTATTTATTCCTGGGCTATTTTCCACCTCTCTCTCTCTCTCTCTCTCTTACTCTCTCTCTTTCTCTCTTTTTCTCTCTCTGTTTCTCTCTTTTTATTTTTCTCTCTTTATTTTTCTCTCTATATTTTTCTCTCTTTATTGTCTCTTTATTCGTTTTGGAAAATGAACTCGCATGAGCGTGTTCGTGATCACGGTGCGAAGCGAAAGAAAAATTTAAGTATAGCGAAGAGAAGCAAGAAAGAAGAGAAAAAGAAAACGTTAGAACGTTGCGCGCGCGGACACGTTCGCAATTTGACTGACGATGAAAACGAAGAGAAGAGTCAGTCGAAGCTGCGCTAGTCTCTCTCTCTCTCTCTCTCTCTCTCTCTCTCTTTCTCTCTTTCTCTCTCTCTCTCTCTGTTTCTCTTTCTTTCACTCCCTCTCTCGCTCTCTCTCTTTCACTGTGTCTACCGATGCACCCCACTCCAGAGGGACGCGCACGAACGATCAAACGCCGTGAGAAGAAACCAAGGCTATGTGTCAGCTACTACATCTACGTACACATAGTATTCATCTATTTACCCCTTCCAAACTTAACACTCAACCCTTGCGTTCGGTCTCCTAACCGCGTTTCTTACTTGTATTAAATTTAACGGTTACGTGATACGTGCGTCATTTTAGGAAATTTGTTATAAGAACAAGAAAAAAAAAAGAAAAGAAAGAAAGAAAGAAAGAAAGAAAAAAGTTTTATGGTCTTAACAAATCTATCAGATATTTTACCCTCGATATATATATATATATATATATTTAACAATATTTTTACAAATATTAAATGAATTTTCAATTCACAATACATGTGATTTGTAATTATTTAGATATTCGTTATTTAAGTATACGCGAGGATTTTTTTCTCTTTCTCGATTTGATTAAAACTTTTCGATTTATCATGATAAGTTGAGATATTTAAGCGCAATAAGAAATATAGTTATATATAATGTATATTTATATACTATCGTGGGCCTATTGAATTGTATACGAGTATTCGTGAGTGACGAAATATTGGATTCACCACGACCTCGAGAAATCCTTTAAAAGAATCGTGTAAACGCGGCTATCTCTTTTTGGTAGAGGAAAAAGACAGAGAAAGAGACATTGAGAGAAATAGGAGTGTCTTTGGAACGAGACCATGATTTAAGACCATAGTATTTTTCTTTTTTCGCAAGAACTTTTGCCTTTGAATGTTCCGAACGATTTAATCAAGATGACGACTTGTTCATCTCTCTATCTCTCTCTCTCTCTTTTTTTTTTATTGTAGCATGTGTGTATCAGTGTGTGTGTAAGTGTGCGACCGTATTTTTTTATACGCACCGTTGAACATCAGATCAAAAGAATCTAGTTAAAATCGAAATAGTATATGAAAAAGACAAAAAGAGAGAAATAGAAAGAGAGAGAGAGAGAGAGAGAGAAAGAGAGAAAATACAAGGAGTAAATATTTTTGAAAAAGAAGATAGATAAAAGAGAAGATAATCTGATATAAAACTATCATTTTTAATCTTAAACAGTATAAATCCTTAACTGCAATCTCCGTTTCTAGTTAGTCAAACTAAGCTCTAATTTTAAAAGGACAAGATGGATATTTTTAAATGTTGCATCAATTTGACGGACTAGACGTTAATATATGTAACTTCGTACGTATGGCGGCTTCTCTATGCGCAGAAATTTGCACATGCTTATATTACGCAATGAATTACGCTGAAGAATGTAATTTTTTTAGTTTTTTTTTTTTTAGTTTCGCATGATGAAAATTGACTTATCCGAAATCGTGTCTTTGTACGAAAACAATTATTGTCATATCTCTATTTAGTACATATATATATATATATATACACACTTATCTACACATTTTTAAATGTTTTTCTTTCTAATATTTAACAAAAGATAGAATAAAATATACGCGGGAATATTTCGAAAGTAAAGAGAGAAAGAGGAAGAAAAAGAGGGAGAAAGAAAGAGACAAAGAAAGAGTGACAATAAGAAAGTAGAAATTAATGTACATATGTATGGTTGTGAGGTCAAAGATGACACTTGACATCCTCGTCGCAATTCTTACTATGTAATTCATCAAACATCCGAATGACGAATGACTCATTATCTTACCGTGATTGTTTTCTCGTTAGTAATGTAAAGAATGAATGAGTCAGGAGTACAACTGAACGTATATGATTCCAATGTGATTTGCATTTTATACGATATAATTATATAAGAGAATTTTATAAACATTTATTAACATTGAATAACCCTATTTCATTATTTATTACGAATATGAGAAAACAAGGTCATGAAAAACGCTTTTCCTTACGTTTCACGCATACGATATTATCGTAAAGCTTATATAGAATATGCGATCGTAGAAATAAACGATCGATCTCATTAATAAGATTACATCACCTTGGAAAGGAGAATACCTTTTTCGTTTCACGGATTTATCCTATGAGATAGGTTTTCAGTATTAGATTTTTTTTCCCTTTTTTTTTTTTTTCTTTCTACCAACCATGCATCATGGAGGATTTTCCTTGACATAGTATTCTTTATAACGTCATACTTGTTCAATAATAGACGTATACATTTACGCACAATAATAGACATTTTCTGTTTACTTTTGTCTATGTTTTCAATGTCTTTGAAATTTTTAAAAAGTAAAAAGAAATGAAGAAAGAAAAAATATATTAAGACATGCGTTAAATTCCTTTTACTTTTTTCGATGGTAAAGCAGATCGAAAAATTGTGTATTAAATTAATATTTGAAAAATAAAAACGACTAAGAATGTTTTAATGTTTTTCCGTTTATTTTACATTTCTTTCTCTCTCTCTCTCTCTCTCTATCTCTCTATTGGAATATCGTGTCATATATGAAGAGTTTCAAATTGAATTGACTCTCGCGTGCCTTTATTACTGTTAGAACATTATATTACTTGTCACATGCTCATGAATCAACCGTCATGCAAATAACTCTATTGTTATACCGTTTTCGTCAACAAATTTTTTTTTTTTGATGTTAATAGTTATCGTGTCTGAAAAATATTTATCAGAAAAGAATTTGTCATACTTATATATATGTATGACATACTTATATATATATATATATATATATATATATATATATATACTTATATATATATATATATAATATCAAGGAAATTTTATATTTATCATAAATTTCGATTAATAGCTAAATCAACCAAGGTCAAATATATACATGAATGAGAGAAATAATATATGTTTTTTAATGTTAAAATTTTTTATTGCTTCGATAGCGTGAGCGGTTAAAAGCAAGTTGCGAATTAGGGACACAGTCCTTGTATACTCTCTAATTAACTAATGAGAACTCTGAGAGAATGAGCGGGGGAAGAGTGTTAACTAACGACAATTCAACATTCTTTCACGTCTATCAAAAGGATTTTAACCGCTAAAAATGGTACGATAGATTGGTTACAACTGTACTATAAGTACACGTAACTGCGATATATTCGCGGTATAAATATCAATGAGGACCACTTATTAGCATGTTCTGCTAATTTTCTTAGATGTTTCGCACACCGTTTGCTCTTCTTGTTTGTATTGCGCGTACCTGTCTATACATCAAAGAAGAGTTTCAAATTTGTTTGCTCATTTCAAGGTTGTTAGAAATATACACATTAGATTCTCGATAATACGACCTAATTTGTTTAATGAAATCTTTCTGACAATTAAAAATGATAATATTATAACATAAGAAATAATCATTTATACATGTGAATTTTTTTATTTATATTTTTACAATTAATTCACGTGTACCTTTTAATATTGTCGCATTAATAAGATTAACTATTTTTCACGTAATAAAATTGTCCCTAAAACAATGAATATTTTTAAATAGATATCATTCGATCAATATTCTTTTTTATCTTGATTTTTTTTTCCCCCCAATTAAATTTCAATCCTACTTTCCTTTTACTTTCACTTTCTCACATATGTATAATTCATTGATTTATTATAATTAAAAAATGGTGACACCAATATTTGGTATTGAAATATTTCAAATTTCGACCTTGCAATTTGTATTAAGATATAAATATTAAAAACTTCGTCATCGTATAAAATTGATTCGTTGTAACAAGCAAAAAGAAAAGATATTAATATAATATATTAATAAACAATTTGTAAATGGCTTTTTTCTTTTGCCTTTACACTAATCTTTCACCAAGTGTTTTGAATATAAACCATTTGGATTCCTAATGTATATATGATAAATTCATTTTTATCGAATATCATATCTCTGGTATTTAAATAATACAACATTGAAACGAAATCAAACAAGTGTCGTAACTCGGTAACGACAAACACGATTAGCACAAGTATGTAGCAAGTGTTTAGAACGGAATAGATAAAGGAGTGTGTATATATGTATATCTACGTACATACATACATATGTTATATATTTTAGTGCTAAAAATATACATACATATAAGTATTTCATTAAGAGAGATTAAAAGTTTCGAATCACGACGAAAATTATGTTAAAATTAGATATAACGTGCATTGTATTTTTTTGTTTCTTGTTTTATGCAATTACACTATCATATGTGTATATCGAAATAGTGTTCTTAAAATACCGTAATATAAGGGCGGATGCGATTACGTCAGTGGTATTTATTTGTGAGTCTGAAATGTAACTACGTGAATTACGAATATATGTACGTATATATATATATATGTGTGTGTGTGTGTATGATGACAGTCCGTGACAACTTCGATATCACGTCGTTGACGAGAAACAGTCCGGATGCGTCTATTGCGGTATTCTCGCCTGGATTGACGATGAGTCATTTCTCTTTTGATTTCTTCTCTCTCCCTCTCTCACTCTCACCCTCTCTCTTTCTCTCCCTGTTCGCTTTTTACCTCCCTTTCGATACTTCACATTGTCGACATTTCACCCGCTAAATTGCTGTCATTCGTTTCATAGCTCATGACCAAGATCTTTCACTCTTTTTATCGTTCAATAAAACTTGATAATAATGAAGTCTTACATAAACTAATTGCGAAAATTAATGTTTTATCTATATTTATACTCAATCGTACGAGTAATTTTTTTCCTATTTTTCTCGATCTTTCAATGTCTACACGCATACACACACACACACATATATTATGTTGTGGATTATGAAAAATTTCAATATTGATAATAGACGGAATATTCATTAATTTTCTCTATAGAAACGTATATTTTTTTTCCTTCTTTTTGTTTTCTTCAAAAAACTTTTTTTTGTTCATTATTTAAAAGTGCTATGATACCTGTTATATTCAGGAATGAAACGTGTTTAATTTAAGGAACATAAAAGTATGCTTGGCATTTAGACGAATGACACACCCTCATATCCGTTTCTCAATGATCTTGCAAAAGTTAGAACCATCGATTCATAATGTAGAAACATTGGATAAAGATAAGAACAGCTTGTGATCGGTTAGTGAATTGAAAATGAAATGAAAACTAACGACGAGCGAATAGATAAGAGTTTTATATAAGAAAGAGAAAGAAAAAGAGAAAAAGGAATACGATGGCTTTGCGTAGATGATCAAAATTGAATGATTATTTGATTTTGTTCTATCTATCTATCCATTTCTCTAATGGATATTCGGAGTTTTGACACGCTATTGGCATACTTTTATATAAAGATCGAACGAAATAAATGTTTGGATAACGATTCATATCGTGCAATTCATATTGATTGCAATTGTTATCATTGAGAATCAGAAAAAAGTTTAACATTTTCCTCTTTCTTCGACATTTTATAATCTAATATATCAAATATAATATATCAGATTTTATTCGTACGATTTAAAAATTGATTTGACATAATCTAATATCGAATCATAACTATACATAAATCGCGATGTTTCATCTATTGTAATTAAACTTTCGTATTGTCGTTTGATCTGTATATTAAAAAAACGATTTTAACGATTCTTTGAAATGGATACCTTGATAATTGACACACTACAAGAGATTTTTTTTATATATGTACTTAACGAATAGTTAATGTTTTGAAAGGTTCTTTTTGCATGCTTTGAAAGCTTCTACTGATAGTAGTTCCCATTCGAAGACTCGTTCGCATTTCTAATATTTTTATTTCTGACAGACATTTTCAAGACGCTAATGGACATAGTTATTATGTATGTAAATACTTACGTATATATATATATATATATATGTATATATATATACGTGTGTAAAAAAGAAATAAACAAGTTAAAGCTAAATATCTACGTAATCTCAGGCGTCTCATACGATCTTGAATCAATATAATAATTTACAAGTATATATACATATATTTACACACACACACACACATATATATATGTATATAATTTTCACTTTGTTTTAATTCAATTTATACTTATATATTTTAACTATATCATGCTCGTTTACACATTGCGCACTGAAGCAATATGATCCAATAGGCTCGTCATAACCCATTCTACGCTTAACCTTTGTCCCTAGTCGAAGGGATCGGAGGGGGTCAAAGACAAGATCTTTTTGATCCTTCAAATCGCAACCGATAAATGGTCTAAGTATTTATTGAAGAAAATCTAAGGAAGATTTTTTTTATTTTCCTTTCTTTCTCAAGAGATATACCAAAGTAGGTAGGTTGTTAGACATTTAGAAAAAGTATCTATCCAATACGTATAAGGTAAAGATTGTCTATAAATATTTTTCTTATTTCAAAATAATCGAAAAATTTCAAGTGCGCATTTCAAATTCTCTTCAAATTATCGATCAGTCCATTTTTTCCAACGAATTAATATCGTAAAAGAGAACCAAAAAAAAATGATATTAGCGTATGTAAAAGAATAGATATTACTTTTGCATCAAAGTATAAAATCCGTTTAGTTGATCGGTACAGAAATGGCCTACGGCGTTATTCCAATAGCGTTTGACGACCCTATAGTAACATCATTGAAAAATTTGCCATCCTAAATGAAAACGGTTCGCATCGTGGAAGTCCGACAGGAATCAAACGGAACTCGTGCCTTTAATCGCTTAGAAAAGAGAGGTGGGGTCTTTGCAACTGACGGTTACGTATACATACATATATATGTATATATATATATTATATATATATATACATATATATGTATATATATATAGACACGGCAATGGGGGTTACAAAATAATGAAGGGTAGACCCACCGTTGGTAGTTATGGTAACCATCGATCTATAAAATTTCATCTGGCTGGCACCACGCTGACTCGAATAGGTTACCCATTGGCCTTGAGCCATTGAAGATGTCTCGATTCTTTGTTATGTCCTCTTTTCTTACGGTTTACATAATCACCCCTTTTTAAAAAAACGTCCGATGAACTCCCATCTCATGTCATTGTTTATTTACAAATAATATTTTCCTTTAGCCCTTTCCGATCTTCATTTATTATCTTCCGAAAATTCTTAAGTGCCCTTTTTTTTTTCTCATCGATCATAAATCTATAATTAGTATCAATGTAATATGATAAAAAGTGACGAAATTTCGTCGAAAATTCTAATATGGAATTGACCGACTTTGAAAATCTCGAAAAATAAAAGAAAAAAATTGACGAGGTAATACGTATAAAACAATGAACAATGGTTGATTTTATGGGAAACGACATGGCTCAACGTAAAAATCCATTATCCGTGGATTGAATTTCTATGTCAAGTAAAGACTCGAAACGTAGTCCGTATGTCTTATGGATGCGTGAGATGGCAGACGATGCGAACCAGCGGAACCTTGACGCCAACGTGAGAGAGAGAGAGAGAAAAAGAGAGAGAAAGAGAGAGATAGAGAGAGCCTAGACTGGTAAGGAATTATCTTGATTCTCAAACGTAATTGGTATGGCGCACGTTTCCTCGATTAAATGTCCTTTCGTCTTTGGCACGTTGAAAGGCACGCGAACGACATGCTCGTAGTATTCTCATTAGTATTGCTATTGTGCAATACTAATATGAAATAACGAGAAAACACGTTGCATCTTCTCTCTCTCTCTCTCTCTCTCTCTCTCTCTCTCACTCTTCTTATTTCCGCTAAAGATTTTATTTATAATTACGTCTTTAGATAGATTAAAATGATTATATAGATATAGCAGATAATTGACATCTCCGCATAATACAAATTAATTTTTTTTTCTTCTTTTTTTTCCCTATTCTTTTTCTTTTTCTTTTTTTTCTTCTTTTTCTTTTTTCTCTTTTTTTTTTTTTTTTTTTTTTTTTTTATACAATAGCTACCTACTAATCGATGAAACATTCAGATACGCGAACTTGTCATACAACTATCTTCACATTTAATTATTTTATTTTGTTTACTAGCACAAGATAATGAAATCTTGCGTTGCATTAGATTACATTAAAATTTCTTCTACGAGATAATGTGTGTCATGATGAAGCTTCGTGAAATCTCGAGAAATGTTGAAATAAATCTCATCGACGAAATAACACCTGAGACAATATGAGAAATATGAAAATGAAGATCGAAATTAACGAATCAAATATATGACTTTAATTATAATCATTTCTTATCCAAGAGAACAATAAATCTCTCTCTCTCTCTCTCTCTCTCTCTCTCTCTCTCTCTCTCTTTCCCTCTCTTTTCCTCTCTCTCTCCTTCTCTTTTTTATTAGAACAGAAAAAAAGAAAAGAAAATATATATATATATATATTACGTTTGCCTTAGCGATGAATAATGCATACTTTATTTTACGTAACATCACAATGCCATAATAGTTAAAGGGTGTGCAGGCGCGTGTTCATCGTATACGTCGCATTAAACAGACGTTAGACCGATACGAAAAGTACGTGGCTCCAAACGACTCAATTTAACAATTAAGCCACTACGTGGTTTCCTATGGTAAGTACTTAATCTATCGACTTAATACTCCTGTTGGATCATTGATGGTGTTGCTTGTACGTATTTATAGTTGTTTTTTTCAATAATAAGTATTTATTATCATTATTCGAAACAATATAATAGTCGACGTAATCTAATCGAAAAGGAATATTTTCTGATTGATTTTTAATCATTTTTTTTTTCATTTATATCGTTACATATGCATTTTAACGAACTTTCAAAAATAAAGTAAAAAGAAATAATACGATTCTTTTTATAATAATTTTAATGTTTAAAAACAAAATTACTGAATGAAATTAATTCAACTTTTCTCTCTCTCTCTCTCCCTTTCTCTCTTTTTGTTTCTTTTCTGAATGTAACATGTAAATAGACAATCCATTGCAACGAAGCGTGTCCGCTCTGTGCATCTAAATGTTCCAGCTAAAATACATGCTGTTTCCGTCCCACTCGATGCGGACAATGCACCGCACCGCACCGCACCGCGCCATGACGGGACATGCGTCCCGTTGCGTAACGCAATCCAAACGATATGTTGTGAAATAAGACCACCGTGGATGCCGCCTACACTCGCTTATGCGATCAATATAATTACAAGATAATTGTTTATTTTGCGAAAAGTTATTCCTGCATAATAAATAATTGTCAAGGTAATAATTTATTGTGGAAAACTTTTCTTTTTATTTTAACCAACAACTTCAATCGATTATATATGCATTGCATTCTCGTCGTTACTGATTCAATGCTATATGAATATTAATGAACAGTTTTTCCCCTTGGTATCAGTCAGCGATGGTACCATCTTAGATGAACATATATCACAAACACATTTCTTTCTAATTAATCACTTATAAAGATACTTATAGCAGTATTCGCTTTAAAGTTTAAGTTTAATACGTTTAGAGATTTCATTATAGAATATAATATATGGATGAAGCTTTTTCATTTCTTATGTAATTTTTTATTTGTTTATGAATTTTCTAAATTGGTCCTTCTTTTTTTTGGTGTAATCGTTTAGTTTGTGTAATCCTTTATAGACGCTCGATAAAAAGGGAAACTGTTGTTATATTTTCAAATTATCTATTGAAACAATCGGTAACGTTTCACTTTTATTTTATTGACTGTAGATAAGAAAGTTTTCTTCTTTTTTTTTGTTTTCTTTGATTCTTATCGTAAACCGAATACGCCATCTATACTTTATGATTATTCATTGAAATAACCATTTTGTCCCGTTGCACATTCGTTCGAAATCGTAGTACGAAAAAGAAAAGAGGAGTAAACAGTAACCCACAGGAAATAATTTATTACGCGCCAAATCGATTATAAGATTTTTTAAACATTGCAAGTAATTATATTTACAAATAAACGTCGATCATCAACTTCGTTATTAAAAAGTGAACAAAATGTTGCGCGTTGGTATCAGAGCTGTTCGTAAGAGTTTCAACGTAAGGAATTTTGCGAATGCACCAGCACAAGAACGTGCACTATCGGCGACTTTCAAGATTCAAGATCCAAAAGATTTTGATGAACGCGTGAAAAATTCTAAAGTGCCTGTGATCGTCGATTTTTTCGCGACGTGAGTAATAATAAATAAATAATGATATTACCTAAGTTACAAATCTGGTTTTTTTTTCTTTTCTTTTCTTTTTTTTTTTTTTTTTTTTTTTTTATTTCTTTGTAAGATAAAAACTAATTGGACTATGAAAAACATTCGTCTTTCTGTAGGTGGTGTAATCCATGCCGCATGTTGACTCCTCGTTTAGAATCAGTGATCGCAGAGAAACAGGGAAAAGTACTTTTGGCTAAGGTTGACATTGATGAAAACAGTGATCTTGCACTTGATTATGAAGTTAGTAATTCATTTCCTTATTTTTATATATTTCTACAAACAATTAGTATTTATCATTGTTTAATTTCTTATCAGGCATTTAATACTTGATTTAGGTTGGCAGCGTTCCTGTCTTAATTGCAATGAAGGATGGAAAAGTCTTGGAAAGAGTTGTTGGTTTACAGGATACAGATAAACTTAGACAATTCGTTAACAAATATGCAGAATAGTACAATATAGTGTTACATATAGTATGATCCTGTTGTACTTTTTGTAGCTGTGGCACATGTTATATATTTAAAAAAAAAAAAATAGTACATACATACTTTTCAACTTGGTCTGTTTTTTTTTCTGTTCTTTTCTTTTTCTTTTTTAATGCAAAGAAATTGCAGTAAAAATTGTAATTCGTTTTAATATGTATCATTTATCTTAAATATATTTTTGTAATATTATCTTCAATATGTGGCAATATATTTATTCAATATTACTATGTATTATAAAAAAAATAAAATAATTAAAAGGCAGAATAAATTTTCATAATTTAGAATATTAATAATATCTAAACAATTTTTAATGATTTTTCTACACTCTGTCATTATATCTTTTTATTTATCATTTATATCCAAGTAGAAATGTATAAGTGTTAATTTTTTTAAGAAAAAAAAAAAAAATAATATGTTGCTACAAATAATAGATGGAATGTGTAATATATCTTTTAATCAAACTTTTATAGTTTGGAGTTGTATAAAAAAAATTATATTATGTATTTTACTTTACAATAATTATATGTAAAAGAATTAAAAAGTTTTGAATTATTAAATAAAAAGCTTTCTCTTTTAATATAAAAATTGATTTTATCATTAGACCATTTTGTTTTATCTTCTTCGTTCAAATTTAATTTAAACTCATCTGAAATAATGTAGAATGGAATAAATTTGAAATTTATTTATGATGTAACATACAATTTTATATTTTTATATACGTTCAAGGAGATAGATATAACAGGAACATTTACAGCGATATAAGTTTTAGTATATAAACATTTATCGATAATAATTTATATAAATTAGAACACAAAATACTAATGTTTGATCTCATTAGTCAATTAAACCCGTATCTTACATAATTCATTTGTTGTTCACTTTAAAGTATTATATATTTATCATAATTATTATTCAACTGGTACAAATACAAGTAATTATTATCCTGACATTATGAATATCTTGAATGATTTCAATTCATTCAATCGTTTCTCAATAATTAAAATTCTTTTAAATTAATTCTTCATTTGATATAAGCTAGTATTTATTATGTTTCAGTTGGTAATGCTTGTAAAAGTAATCTAGCTCTCTTATATGATATAGATTCTACAGTCTCATCTCTCTTTTCTACATTTTCTTCTGCAATCCGTACAACATCCATACCTTTCTTCAAAAGTTGTTCTCTAGCCATACCTTTACAACCTTCAAAGTACTCTAATACTATTGGAAATACTTCATCGGGGATTAGAGTATCATCAAGTAAATTGTCCATTAACCATATTTGTCTTATTTTTTCAAATTTCCATTCACTTCTTGAATATTTCCACTAGAAGCAAAAATCACGAAATAAAAAAACAATCTGTTAATACAATCCATTACTTCATACCGCTCCAATTTATACCTTTCTGACATAAGTCAATGCTTTTTGAGTTGCTTCTATTTTAGTAGCTTCCCGCTTTTCTGCTTCTCTTTGTTCAGCCTTTTCTCTTTTTATTCTTCGTTTTGAAGGTGTTTCCGTTTCTTTTGCTTCTTTTTCTTCAGGAACTTTAGTATTTAAGTCTCCTGTACTTCCATTATTACTTTCAACAAGTGCAGTACTAATAGGATAAATTATGTTAGACAATCTTCCAATAAATAATATTATTATGTATTACAATTTAAATATAATTTCTTTCACCTTCCACGTTTTCGACGTTTTGATATTTTTTCCTCTATCAATAATTCAGTATCACTTGAATCTTTTTCCAATATATCAGTGCTACCAGTTTCTCCTATTTTGCTTTTTGTCACTTTATGATTAAGACCATTTTTAGAAATTTTACCATTAATTTTGCGTTTACTTGTCCTTTGTTGTGTTCTCTCCAAAAGAGTTTCATTCGATTCTCCTGTTTCATCATCGTCATTCTTTATAATATTTGTGTCAGAATTTACTTGAGATTTCTTATCTGTCAATAAACAGACATATTAATTGTCTATGTTACATGATGTTGGATATAAAAAACTGCTTACATATATAAAAAAAAAAAAAGATGCATAATTTAATACTTTTGAAACATTAACAATATATCCAATATCTCTATCATCATAATTCGATAATTAATTAAAATACGAAATGAAAAAATAAACAAATTTTTTCATTAAATTCATTACAATGTGAAAACGATGTGTAAAAAAATTCGAATACATCTTATATCATCTTTATTTTCTCTCTTTCTCTTTTTTTTTCAATTAAAATATAACAAAATAGTTATTTTCATTTCTTGTAATTTTTCTTTTAAATCAAACTTTAGCGCGTGTATATATACATATATGTATGTATATTTTTATATATATATATATACACATTTTCTACATTTTTTCTGCAATAATATTATTTGAAGACACGAGGCACTTAACTTTTTTTCCGAAACCTATTACATTACTATGTTAAAAAAAAAATATAATTAACAAATGTCACATTTACAAATTCATTAGTAATACTATTTTACCTTCCAATATATTCTTTCGGATTTTCGTACGCTTTCGCGATTTAGATTTTCTAACCCCAAAATCTGACGTATTCTCGAAGCCCATATTTGTACGATGATAAAACAATTAGATTGTATACGAATAAGCTGAGCACGGGTTAGAAAAGAAGATAATACGAATTGATAATTATTTTGAAATAGTAATTAAAGGATTATTTGCGATAAAATGTATTAGTGCCATGCGGAGATTCGAGATAGGTTGCCGCAGCATGTGCCAACGACTTTTTCCTTGGATGTATTCATGTGTTGTGCATTCAGAATATATATATAATATACATACCTTGCGTTAGCGCATGTGCGTTGTTCATGTTCTTTAATTCTCCACAATCCAATTAAGAAAAACTACGAACTTCTCAAACAATTATAATTTATATGTATATGACATTTATATATGTTCATATATTATTACGTAAATAATTCGCTAAGATATGTTAAGTATTAATATAACATTAAACATACATATATACATATAATTTATAACAGGACATTTACAAAGAACTTACGTCAGTATTATAAATTTTAATAAAATACTAAAATAATCAATTCATTGATCAAAGAAATCATAAAGTATTATCAAAATGTTAATACAATTTGTAAAAGTAAGCTTTCAGAATCAATCCAAAAAGATTTTTTCATCGAGGTAATTATATTGTATTTGTTTTTATTAACGACGTACATACGTAGAGGTTATGAAAGTATATATAATGAGTGATAAACATTGTTTTTTTTTATATTTGATTTCAAATAAAATGACATTGAATGAAGTATTAAAAGCATTATGAGATCAAATTGATTAATTTTATTAACGTATTTTTTGATAAATTCTTCGAACATTAACTAAAGATTATCATCTACTATTTCTTGTATATTTCGAGTTGTTATATGTTATCAAAGTTCTATTATTTAATGATTTGAAAATTATAGTTTCATTTAATTAATTTCTTTTTATGTAGTTATTTAAGTAGTTTTTTTTGTGTTTATATATATATATATATATATATATATATATATATATATATATGTATAATTTAAGAAAACTTTGGATTTCAGACAGACAAATCTTTACAACATACTCCTTTCAAGCAATAGGAAAGCATCATCGAAAGAAAAAATTGTAGATGATGAATGTTCAAACGAACCTATCAAATATTCTACATCAAAAGCATCAATTTGGCTTGCTTCCCAAACGCGTCAACCTCAATCTAAAAGACATCCATATGAATCTAATGTTATAACAATTAGTATAATCATTTTTATGATTTATTTCTTTATTTTAAGAGAAGAGAACGATATAGATCTATCTCTTAATAAACCGCTGTCAGAACTTGTACCTAATATTAACAAAACAACTGCACTATCTTCCAAGAGATTATAACTGTAAATATTGTATTGTAGTAATCAGTTTTTATATGTAATTGAATTCTTTGATTCATTCAATTATATATTATTTCTTTTTTTTCTTAAATTATCAATTAAATAAATAGTTAATTATTGAACTTATATAAATAGATTTATTCCAATAAACTCGGAAGGATTTTCTGTTTAACAAACATATAAAATAGTAAAAATTTCCTTATTACATATTGGACTTTATATTGATTTGGTTTTTCCAATAGGCAATTGTACTACAATGGATATATTAATCGTCCCCATATTATACTGTTCAATATTTCACTCCATTTAATAGATGGTTGATAAGCTATGGTGTCTATAATACAGCTTTTCCATGTTCGACCCCATGAAGATTTGACCATTGTCATCCATAAAGTTATTGTCATATTATTCTTTGACTGTTGTGAATGTAATTTAATATAAATGCTATCTAAAATTTCAAATATTAACAAAATTTTTGAAACCAAATGTATGTTATTATACAATATAAGTATAAATATTATTAATTACTTACTACGTGTGCAATAAGAATTAAATAACCATCTAATAAATGCATAGACAGGTGTAACTTGAAAATAAAATCTTAATCTAGCTAGAAGTCCACTAAAGCCAGTCAGCAAAAGTCTAAACTGAATTGTATAAATATCAAAATATTAGTAATCACTAGCGAAATAATAACACTAATAAAAATCATTTATTTACCGTAGTAAAAACTGTATAATATACCCATGTTGTCGGTGCAAGAAATAGGAGAATGGTAAATAATAAAGTACCCACAAATAGTTGATCTGGTTTGTATTGACAAGAATCCACTCTTTCTCTTAAAGGATTTTTTTTCTTCCCCAAAAACAGTCTAGATAGAGATATGAGAGCATTTAATTGAATATTAAAGAGCCTGCAATGTCCATTATAATAGTTATTTCCTTTATAAAATTCATAATTGTACGAGTGTATTGATAAATGAATACTTTCATACCTTGCTGCATAAACATAAATACAATATGTATGGAAACTAATAAGTGCTAAAAGATCAGAGGCTATTGATATTTGAAAAGTAATACCAAGCCTTCCAAATAATAATAATACTTCAAATGCAAAATCCATTACAGGTGTTACAAATATCAAAAATGTCCACCATAGGTGTATATGATATAGAAAAAATTTTCCAAGCATATTATTAAATGCATAATTTAATTTTAAGCCAGCTGGAGCACCCATTAGATATTGAATCAAATTTTTCAATGATTCCACTACTTTCTGCAAGTTTAATATAATATATATGTATATAATGTATCAAAAAGATAAAATAATATACGTGTGTAATGATAAACACTTGCCTCTGCATTCTTTAATAATACTTCAGAAGGTGATATATCATTAAAGTAACATAATGATAATTTTAAAATTATTACACCAAATAAAATGTCTATAATTGTAGCAAAAATATAACTGCCCGTTTTTAAGGTAATCCTTTTCTTTTGTATTATATTTATCAGGACCCATTTAACATTTTCTAACCATTCATTTAAATGTAAACCCAATGATGAATATTTTAATATTGGTAATAAATTATTTGTGATTTTAAGAAAAAAAAGAATTGGAATCAAACATAAATATGTATTATAATGAATAATAGTTTCCTTTAAAGAAACAAATTTAGATTTCATTTTTATACTATATTTAACTTCTTCCGTTTGCAATATTTTCATAAGCTCATAAAAATGATCATTGGATGTTGTTTTAGCAACCAACAATTCGGTCCCTTGTAATGCTAACAAATCATAGATTATTATGATAATAGAACAAGACGATAAACAAATTTTTCTGTTATTACTAATAATATTTTCTACGCAGTAATTATAATCAACATTAGATGTTGAGTTTACTGTGGTAAGAGAAATATCTATCCAGTCTACGTACTTTCTATCTACATTTTCAATAATACGATTGGTATTATAATAATAACCAATAAGGTTAACAGACTTGTTTATTTCATTTATATCTTTTTCACATATATCAACAATGTAATATTTTTTCATATCTCTATGTTTATCGTATATAATTTTACCAAATACATAGCCAGATTTTTCGGCGTGGAAAGTTTGTGGAATAAAAACTAACAACTTCATAGTGCTTTAAATATTAACATCCTATTGCATATAAAATAACGCGATATTTTTTTTATGATATTTAAATAGTGTTAATACTTATTCTCATCAGTCTCAATTAGCTACAATGTAACAAAATAACCGTAATATTAATATATTATATATATATATACATATTTATATAAAAACTTGAAATTAATTCAACAAAATAATAAATAAATAAATTGAACTGAATTATTAACGATAGATATTTTATTTTTAATTAAATCAAACTAGATAATTGTTGATTCAATCTACAATTCAATATTCGTTATTAATGGTTACTTGAATACATTATTTTAGCTCGTTTGTAAAAAAAGTTTGGAACTTTATTGTCTGCAACGATAAAAAAATTGTTTTTGTGAATATTCCTCACGAATTTGAAGCAATACGAAGAGATAAAAATCATCTCTATTAAGCGTACGTTGTTCCTACTGTTATCACGTATCGCGTAATTTAAAATTATTCTTCGCAAGTATGTAACACTGGTCATTTCGTCAAATGGTGGCGCTAGCATCGCGTGAAGCATTATTTAATAGATGTTCATTTTTTTCAATTAGTTTTGATTACTTTCCATTGGAATAAATATGGATAGTTTTTAGAAATGAATAATTATATATTCCAAATAATTTTTTTTTTAATCATATGTCCTTTAGAATGTTACATTATTAATAACATTTTTGGACAAATGTGGTAACCTCGTTGCGATTGTTACGCCTCTTTCGGCGCAGACACATAACTGACACGCTTTGGCGCCACCAAACACGCACGTGTAAACCAACCAAACAAAGTGAGTTTGACAAAGCGACGAAAATGAAAGAGACGACAGAAATGTCGGAAATAAAAAAGAAATCATTCATTCTTTCTTGGATTTTTCATGTGACCATAGCCGTAGTTGTTGACAGTGATAGTCTGATTAAACTACTGTGTACCTGACAAAGTTAAATAAATATATCACAATTATTGCTTGATGTGTAAAGTTTCTTTCTACATAATGGATTGTCCACGAAAAGCTCATACAAATAAATGATTACTGCCATCTATCGGTATGTTTTATTTCATCATAAAACAATTTATAATGCAATGTCTACCTTTCTTATCTATCTCATTACTACTAGCTCTGGGAAATTCAAATTTTTTAACATATTCGTTATTTTTATGAGAAGGTATTTTGACTCTTTATCAAAATGGAATGTGAATTAAGTATAGAGAACCTGATTGAAAGCCAATGTGAAATACTTGATCGACTTCAAATGGAAACAACATTCATAAAGAGTAATGCAAATTTATTGTAATAATTATAAAGTATAGTTGATCATATTTATAAAAAATAGTTTTTTTTTTTATAATTATATTTACAGGTAGAAACAATTTAAAGGAGATCCTAGTGTTTGTTCGAGATTCTATTCTTGATATTTCAAGTGGAATTTGTATTTTAAGAAAGTATTTAGATCAATTGAAGGAAAACAATGATTCTTCAAAGGTAAGTGAGATAGAATATATTTTTAAAAATTATATAGATATATTAGATAAATTGTGTTATTTATACATTTCTATATATAGAAGATGATATTGTTATATCAAAATTTGAATGAGAAAATAATAGACATGTATAAAAATGTCCCTGAAGAATTGTTAACGGCATATGCAAATAATAACAAGAGTGAGTCAATGCAATCTATTAATGACGCATGTTCTGTCACTATTTCTTCTCATGCGTCAACTGCTAACAAAAACAAGCAAGAAAATGTAGACTTTAATGATATGGGAGATGTTAAAAAGTCTGCTATTAAAGATTGTAAAAAGGCACTTTTTAATGAACCAGAATATCCAAAAATATCTTTGATTAAAGAGGAAGAGTTCGATCAATTACCGAAGTACATGATTGGAAGGCAATCCTTGCAAATGATTAATGGTTTAATTAATTCCATCAATTTAGTATTAAAAGCTAAATATACCTTGTTATCTGCTGGGAAAATAGTTGCTAGAAAAAAAGGCGAACTTGATCTATATTTATATTATAGAAAACAAGATATTATTTGCGAAGGCAATGGTAATTATTTTTTCGATTAACAAATAAATCCTGGAGATGTATTTTTTTTTTTTTTAACATAATTATATTTTAATTTCAGAATGTAAATACTTCTTCACTGCGGAAGATTATGAAAGATACATAAAAGTTAAATTAGATAGATTAGCATTGAAGTTGATGATGGCATTGCGTCATTGTAAACGAATACGTGAATACAGATTGAAAAAAGAATTGTATTATATTGTCTTGAATTAATTCGTTTACATTTTCATTGTTATATCATCTGTTGTCATTCTTATCACATTTAAGTAAAATAATATGTCTGTAATTATGATCAAATGAATAGAATTATAATCGGAATGGAATGAAAGAAAAAAAAATGTCAAATTTTATATCAAAGCCGATGAAAAATTCTTTTTAATATCATGTAGACAATATCATGCGTTTCGCTAAGAATCGATACACGTTTCAAAGGGATGAGTAAGAAAGAGAGAGAAAGAGAGATTAAGCGCGTGCGCTACGGATGCAGTTTTGCTCGGCGTCGTCGACTACAACAGTTCTCTATCACTTTTTCCCCTCGATAATTCTTTGGATTTATCGGGAAATATTGCGTTAATTCGAAGATACGAAGATCTTGGTGAAAGAAAACGATAAAAATGTCGAGTAGCAAGTGTGTGAAACAACCGCGTAAAGCGTATGCGAAGGAGCAGCACGAAATGAGCCATTCGGAGAAGTTAAGACTAATCGATGACGAGTTAAATTCATTTTACAAGTAATTAATTTTACTAATACATTTCTTGTTACTTATTCTCATGGATTAGAACGATGATATATATATTAGAATAAAAATGATGGTTTAAAAATCTAAAGAGAAAATCTGTGTATCTTTCATTCTCCATTATCTATGTTTACAGATATTGTCAGCAAGCTGGTTTTACCGAGGAAGAAATGGATATAATTTGTCAACCATTGGTAGCGGCAATGCGCCGTTCATGGTTGCAACTCGTTTTTCGTGGTACTTTGATACTCGTTGTGCTTGGTACATTGGCTTGTCTGGCGGCCCAACTTGATTTCGTTGGGACTCATTTTACTGCTCTTAGCCGTTTATTATTGATCAAAGTATTACCAATATGGAACTGGCAACCTCTTTATTACGAAAATTGCATGATTAATAATCCCTTTTACAATGATTATACGATTACGGAGGAAGATTGCGTGGTAGGTAAAATTTTAGCAGCTGTAATTTGTACGACTATTGTAAAAAAAAAAAAAAAAAAAAAAAAAAGGAGCAAAAGAAGGGGAAAAAAAATTAAGAAAATATCTACTCTCATATATTCTTACATATATTTATGAATTTGAAGACTTGCGAAGCACTTGAAACGATTGATCGTTTATCGGACGTAAGATATCGCAGCCTCGTTGATAATTATCTTAGTCGTGATGCACCAGCTATCATCACCGATGCAATGGACACATGGGCGGTTATGAATACGGATTACTTTTGGTTCGATAATATAACTCACGTGAGTAGAACAAAGCGAAACAAAACAAAACAAAAAAAGAATTCATCGAACGTTCCAATTATAAAGTCATTTAAATAGTATAATCAATTTTTCAATCATTCAATTAGCTTTACTTGGAGAACGAACGTTTGATGGAAACGGTCCCATGTGCTCTCACGTCTAATTTACGAACCGGTTCGTCCGATTTAGCGGCTTTTTTACGTCGAGTACACTCGCCCGAAGTTGCCAAATGGTTTGTTCATTGGCAAAATTGTGACATAAATGCCGTCAAAGTATTAAGAAAATATTATCAGAGACCTTACTTCCTATCGAGCACGGTCTCCCCGGCACACTTCAATTGGGTTCTCATGTCCTCGGATTATAACAGTCCTAGTTATAAAAAAGTCGAATTAGATTCTGGCTTGATAGCTTTGGCACAGCTTCGTGGTGCCACCCAATTGCGATTAACACCTATCAATCCGTGCAATAGTTCTTGTCCTGAACTTATTGCTGATTTACATCAAGGAGAGATGCGTGAGTATCTCGAATAAAAATCTTGTTAAATGTTTTTTTTTTCTTTTCTTTCTTTTTTAATTTTCTATGTTTTCCCTACGATTAAATCGCTAAGATCACGTGTTTGTACATTAAAGTTTAATCCTTTATTTTGTCTAATCTATGTGTAGTTGTATTTACCAACCTGATGTGGACTTTGGAATATGCACCAATGCGTGGATTGGATAACATCGCTATCCTTACGGAAACCGTTTGGGAAGAAGACAGTTAAATCGTAAAATCGTTACTTTTCAATTAATATAACGATCGTGGTTTCTTGATCTTGAAACTTTTTCAAGAGCTTTCCCATCTTTAATACATGTATCGATATAAACGTATTAAATAGGACGTATTCCATCGATCGTGTATACGTTTGTTTCATTGATATGTATATTTCAATGAAGAAAAAAAAAAAAAAAATATAATAAAAAATATCGCCAACTTTGACAATTCGTATACATACTGTAACGTCGAGAGAAATACTAAAAAAAAAAAAACAAATCCTTTTCTTCTCTACTACCCCGTTTAAAAAGGAGACGCATCATAAATGTAGTATCAAAAAAAAAAAAGAAAGAAATAAAAAAAATGGAAGAAAAAAGATAAAAGAGAAGAAAGTTGTGGAGGAATAGCACAAGTAACAACAAACAAGATTCGTCTTTTATTAATTAATTGTTTATAATAACATTATGTGTTTTTGTTGAATTTTCTCGCTTATGTCAGTTTTTTTTTCCCTTTTTCTTCGTTATTTTCACGTGGACACTAACAAGAGAGAAAGGAAAGAAAAGGAAAGAAAAGAAAAGAAAAGGGAGAAAAAAAAAGAAATAAGAAAAAGAAGGAAGAAGACCAAAGAATTAATGATTATGCATTGATTCTTTATAGAAAAAAGAAAGCGCAAGATTATTCAAAGAAACTTATCATATAACTCTGACGACTTGGCATGCTTAATCTCGACGCGATATTCGTTATATTAGAAGTCATCGTCATCGTAGTATATAATTATCGGTTTGCACTATACCCGCGCTCATACAACAACAACAACAACTTTTTCTTTCTTTGTTTTTTTTTTGTTTTTTTTTTTGTTCGATAAGAAAGAAGGAGGACAATGGGTACTCGAAAGATGCGAATCAAACACGTTTTCCTTCCCTCTCTCAGCCTACATCGAATTTGTCTTTCCAATTGTTTCTGTCTCTCTTTCTCTCTCTCTCTTTTTCTTTCTTTTTCTCACACACATACACATACACTTTCTCTCTCTCTCTCTCTCTCTCTCTTTCTCTTCATAACTTTCTTCGTCACGCACATGTGTCTTCTTTCCTTCATTGGAATTTTCTTGCGGCGATAAAAACGTTCCACGTTTTTATTAATAAGGTAACGCAATTTAACGTTACAACTCTCGTGTCATACAAGTATGTACTTTAAGCGAGGACCATTACACGTACGCTAGCAACGCATAAATATATAAGGGATATCATCGAGTTTTAGTCTATAACGGCAATATTGGAAAGAGAGGAATGATTAGAATCACATAGGAAAAAAAGGGGGGTTGGAAATATTGCGTTATCGTTTGGTGTGATGATGAAGAAAGAGAGAAGAAAAAGAAAAAAAAATATATATATATAATATATAAAATATATATATATAATATATATATATATAATATATAAAATATATATATACATATAAGAAAAAAAAGAAAATAGATATCTTGCTTATCTTTCAAATTTTTTTATCTCCCCTCCACAAATTCCTTTTTCGTTATTATTCCTTTTTATAGAGAGAGAGAGAGAGAGAGGGAAAAAGGTTCGACCCTTTAAGTTAATCCTCTTATAATAATCAATTCATGGATGTATAACTTTGAATTCATACAAATGAAAAATTTTACTTTAGTCTCGAAAAATAATATTAACAAAAATTAAATTGTAAAGAGTTAAAATGACGTTACATCGGAAACTTTTGCAATGGTATTCCAGATCGAAGAAGAAGAAGAGAGAAGTGGACAGAATATGGATAACAGGCAGGATATGACGATCTTTTGATGGATCGTTACAAATTAAATATTTAGTAGGACGTTATAACATCATTGAAATTTATAGAGAGCAAGAAGTTGCACACGATCAACGATAATCGCGGCGATGTTAAAAAGTTCCTGTGACAATGAGCCCCATCTCGAATTATTCTATATCCATCTCTAACGATGATATCAATAATATGTCTATTCAACACGCGTGAATTTTCGGAGATAACGATCAACTAGGAGAACGCACTACAGTAGCACATTTTTTACGTTCAGTCTGCGCGTTTAGTCGCTTCATTCATGTATAATATATTTGATTGCATCGTAAGTTCGCTCAAATTTAGTCTTTTCTTTTTTTTTTGTTCTGTCCAAGCTAACGCTAAACATTCTTCATTTCTTTTTTCTTTTTTTTTTTATAAAAAATTTTTTTTTTGCTAAAAAAAGAAAAAAGAAGAAAAAAGAAAAAGATCTGAGATCACAATCAACTATCTTGTCGTACAATCTGTATAATTCTTTGGGATTATCTTATTAATCAATCTTTTTTACGAACAATACGACGCATATATATTAAAATATTTCAATCAAAATCAATTAATCTTTATTAAACATTTTCTATGTACGAACGAACGTCTCAAAGAATGAACATTATTTTTTTTTTCTTTTTGCAATTTTATTAAATAATCACAAGCTAAATCTTTTATTAGACAAATTCTATTCTATTAATTAATACGAAATTGATCGATCAAAATTAACTATCATTCTACACAAATCATATTTAACAATTTGATCTACTTATAGAAAGCAACAATTATATGCAATATCTTAAGAAAATGTTTATATATATATATATATATGTATATGTATGTATATATATATACAAAAATTGTCAAAATGCGAACGAACTTATTATCCAATCCAATATGTGTATACATATATGTATATATAATAACGCTAACAATAAAATCGATGATAGAACGATCCGTTTTGCTTTCTCCATCTTGGAATATTGCATTCGCTCCAGAGTTTATTGTTTTTCTGTCATTACTATCATTATCACTAGGAAATTTGGTCTGATCACGAAGACAAAAGACGTAGATCCTTTTCACGCGCTATCGTACGTATCGTACTATGAGTAATGAGCATTTTAATCCTAAGTACGTCGCCGTTTCTTAAACTAACTTCTAACATCTAACAATATTGAATAGAGATATCGTTCGATCGGTTCTGATTTTTGTACCGTGATATATGTATCATCTTCTTCTTTTTTTTATTTTTTTTGTTGTTGTATCCAATTGATAACAATAATAAGAATAATAAAAAATCTACATATTTTGCAATCACCTTCTTTTTTTAATAAATTTAAAAATATGATCGAGAAATGAATAACAAAATACAAAGATTTGTAACAACTTTGAACAATTATAAAATAAAAAAAAAAAAAAAAAAATGCAGATAATTTTCATACAGGTAAATGTTATAAATTGGATACAGAGATTAGAAGAAATATGGTGTCGATCGATAGCAAATTCATTGTTCTTTTTTTCTCTCTCTCTCTCTTTCTCTCTTTCTCTTTCTCTCATCAAATTCTACCAAAAGACGTTGACGCTCCTCGAGCATTTTCTCGAGTATGAACTTCTTTTTTTATTTCTTTAACTATTCCAATGATCTAAAGGTTTCTAATCGCGACGTGTTACTGTGTCATTTGAAAAGTAGCACTATTTTTTTGTTACCGATATTCAAAATCAAATGTACAAACAGTAAAACTTTTTATGTGGAAATGTTCTGGCGCATTATTATAATCACGGTTCGTTAAGTACCAACGGCTTTGAAACTTCGTATCAGTCTTTTTTTTAACACTGCCTGAATCAAGATCATAAGTTATGTACGCTCTCACTATTATGTCTCTGATAAATCTTTTTAATTGGGCCAATGAAGAGCTCGTACGAAGATCTTTATACGACACATACATATTTCTCTACATATATGTATGTATGTATGTTCATGTATGTATGTATGTATGCATATAGTACGTACTATGTATGTACTACGTATTTATGTATGTATTAATAAATAAATAAATAAACAGATAAAAACAAAAGAATTAAGAGAGAGTAATAATAATAAGAACGATAATGAAAGACTAGCCTGTATCCTGTAATATACATAAATCGATCTTATATCTTAATTTTTAATTTTCAATATATACCTTTCGATAATAATAATAATAATAATAATAATAATAATAATAATAACAATAATAATAATAATAATAATAACAATAATAATAATAATAATAATAATAATAATAATAATAATAATAATAATAATAATAATAATAATAATGATAATATACGAAAGATCGATCATTTCGATGTTTATTGCGTAAAGATATCATCAACGCTCGGTCAAGAAAATAATTAATTAATTAATTTAGATGGGCTTTCAAAATGTTCGTTTATCTTCGTTCATTATCTACGATTCACGATTTTATAATAGTGAAGGACCGAGCAAAATATATTTTTTAATCGGAAAGATCGATATTCGTGATGATCGAGGGAGATATTATCGATCGTCGATTTGACTCTTGCCCTGCTTTGAGTAAAGAAGAAAATGTGTGTTTGTTGTGTGTGTGTATATATATATATATATATATATATGCGTGTGCATAATTATTTGAAAACGAACGCGTTGAATCGAAGATAAGTTGATACGCGTAAAGCCTAATTATTAATCGAAACCTTTTTAAATTTGTTAACACTCACAAAATTTGCTTCGTTCCGATATGTTGCGCGTCGATCTTCTTGCCCTTTTTTCCTTTATCCTTTTTTTTATTAATCGTTAGATTAATAAATCTAACGATTTAAGGGGAAAAAATGATGAAGGACGAAGATAATTTAAAAAAGAAAAGAGTTCCAAGTTAATGAAGGAAACAAGAAGAGGATGTATATTTATATATGCATACATGTATATATGTATGTATGTACGTATGTCTGTATGTATGTATGTATGTATGTATGTATACTTTGCACTCTCGCGTAAACGCATGGCATAACAACAAATATGAATGAGATCCTATTATTCTTAATCGATTGGGGATAATCGAATAAGAGAAAATGATTAAGTACATGAATAAAGACATTTTGTACAAAATACAATGCAAGTAGCGACGTAACAACATTTTGCAATAGTTAAATACAGTATGTATACGTATGTATATAAGAGAGTTGCGGTATTTAAAACCTTATACTCAAATATCTTTCTCTTACAATTTTTTTTTTGTTTTTCTTTTTCTTTACGCGAAATTAAACGCGAATAAACGTCATCGAACAAAATCATTTGGTCCGTTTCAAAAAATGTTTAATATTTAGAAGGAGCCTTTTTTTAAACGTCATATATATTCGTCGTTTTTTACAACATTGATATTTTCTCGAAGGATTTACATTTATTATATCGAATAATATCCTTCTGTAAGATTTAATGGATAATCGATTAATTGCAAATAATGGAAAATATATTGATAGTTGATCTCTCGTCGAGAACCATAAAAAAAGAACAAAAAAAAAAATATTGAAAAGATAATTAACAAAAAAAAAAAAGCAATTTGATTGACAGCTCTTTTTTGTGGATCATGCTGCCGATATCTTGAATTCCTTCGCAGAACACATCTTTGGATTTTCGATTGGACGGTTTCGAAGTTGTATCGATGTTGTCGAAGAACGTCTTCAAATACTTTTCCATGAATATAAAGAAATAAATAATATAATTTTTTTAATTTTTATTATTATCATCGTTTTTCTTGTTTTTTTTTTCTTCTTATTTTTACGCACGCATATACGTAATGTGAAACATTTATCTCTCAAGTATTCCTGCGTCGATCTTATGACGAATCGAAAGAGGAAAAAAAAAGAAGAAAGAAAAAAAGCAAAATTTAAACATATACACGTAAGCGCGATAGGAACAGGTCGTAAATAAAGATTTCTAATCATTTCTTTAATCATTAACATTTGGAAAGGAAGAAAGAAAGAAAGAAAGAAAAAAAAAAGAAAAAAGAAAGAAAGGACTCCTCCTCATTATTTTCCATTTCTTTTCTTCGAATCAGGTAACTTTTGTTCTAAACATTTGTTCGTACCTTTTTTAATCGGAAAAAGATATCGGAGTATAATATATTGTCTTAAATGCCACCGATCTGTATAATATGTATATTTTAATGTGTTGTATGCGTACCCTACTATTTCTCTGTTTTTTCTTTTTCTTTTCTTCCTCTTTTTTTTGGTTTTCTCTTTTTTTTTTCTTTTTTTTCTTTTTGCTTCGTTCGCTTGTACGTATCTCCCTTTCGTTTTATTTTTATCAATCGTATGTTTTTCATTCGACAAACGTCATTCTTCTCTCAATGCACGTATAAATAAAGACGCGAAATCAGGCGACGTCGTTGAACAACACGATCGTCGATGAAATCGGTCATGACCTGATTATTATTTGCTCGTTTGCTTGCTCTAGCTCATCTGATTACCATATGTTGTATTTAAGATACATATCTCTCGATATTTATGTATGTATATATGTATGTATGTATGTATTTATGTATTTATGTATGTATGTATGTATATGCTCGAATGCGACAAGAGAAGATACGTTTCTTCCTTAAATCGATCGAAAAGCAGATGGTGAAGAAGGGGGAAAGGCGGAGAGGATGGAGAGGGAAGAGAGGGACGACGTTTTCTACATTTATAATATATGATAATGACGGAACAATCACGATGGACGCAATAATTGGCTCATCGTGTATGCGAATTTAATCGCGAGAGTTATGTCAACCTAAGACGTAAGATGTATTTTGTATGTATATACATAGAAAGAAGATAGAAGACGATAGAAGAAGACGGAAGAAGAAGAAGAAGAAGAAGAAGAAAAGAAGTATATCAAAAGAAAAAAAACAAAAAAAAAATAAAAATAAAAGCTAAAGATTACAGTGTGGAAAAATAGAGAGGATCAGGATAGTTCTCATATCCTCGAAAGAGAGAACATAATTTCTACGAGGATCGAGTAAGTCATTCTATGAAGAAAATTTGTTTATCGAAGGAAACGAACTTGTCATATTTTATTTCGTTCGGCCTATCATCATTTAAATATTGGCTTTCGCGAAAGTGAGAAATATGTATACGCGCATTTATTTAAAAACGCGCAATCGTTTAGCGATCTCAAACAGAATAAACTAGCTGCAATATATATTATAATGATTTAAGGATATGGTCTCGTCTTTTGTTTTCAGGGTGAGATATTTGAAGGCACACCCCCACATTTCATTGTCCAGTCCTATGTAGATAAAATTTATCTCGTAATCTACGCATTACCTACATGATAAAAGTTTTTTATGTTGTTCCATTACGTTCGCACGTACATTAATATCCTGTCCGCGCTCGTCCAAGTATGTTATTTGTTTATTTATTTTTTTATTTTTTTATTTTTTATTTATTTTTTTTTCTTTTTTTTTCTTTTTTTTTTTTTTCTTTTTTTTTTTTTTACTAACATTTAATCAACTTCTCTATAATTCTGCGAATAACCTGATTCTGTTAATGCATTTTTTCTTGTTTTTTTTTCTTTTTCTTTTTTTTTACGTTTTTCTTTTCTTTTCTTTTCTTACTTCCATCGTAACACGAGAAACGAATTAATTGCGTTTGTCCACGTCTCTCTCTCTCTCTCTCTTTCTCTCTCTCTCTCCCTCTTGTTCTTAATCCCTCTTTGTCTCGTGTATACGTGGACGAAATGAAAGACACGTTCGATTCTCAACGAGGACTTGCATTATGTCAATTATTACAAGGAAAAAGCCAACATAGTTATTAACAGAAAGAACTTCGAAATGAGGTGGATCGTCCACACCGTTTGGAAGGTACGGCAACAGGTACGAAAAACATGCAACACGCGTTGGTGATGTACTTTGGTCTGGACGCGATAACATTTTTATAATCGGCCAACATTTATGTATATTCGTTCGCGAATATATTATACAATATTGAAGGAAATATACTTTTTTTCTTTTTTTTTTGTTTTTTTTTTTTCATTTTTTTTTCTCTCTAGATTGAATCTGCATTGCTCACGTACATTGGAACATCAAGATAATACTCTCGTCGATTGTATTAGCACCTGCGAAGAAGTTCCAGCTTTCGCGTAGAAGAATTAGAAGAGGATATATTAAGATTTTCGGAGGAACCTTACTATATATGTGTCTTCCGCTTTTTTTTTTCTCTTTTTGCAAATTCCCATTTCTCGTATCTCCTCGAAACGTAAATAAGTATATTCGGAATAACATCGTTTAGTTTCTGTCATTGTTCATTATTTCTTTTTTTCTTCTTCTTTTTCTTTATCTTTTTATTATTTTCTTCTTAAGGAGATAGATCTCGCATGGTTTTTGCGTCAACGTCGCGAGAACTCTTTTACTTTCTTACCGTTGTCATTTTTATTATTATTATTATTATTATTATTATTATTATTATTATTATTATTATTATTATTTTTCTTTTTTTTTCTTTATTATATCAGGGTGATCTTAAAAAAATTCTATCGAAGGTTTTCTTTCCCTCTATAATAACATCGGCAACAAAGCCGATCCTTCGTCTCTCCGTCTCTTTCTCTCTCTCTCTCTCTCTCTCTCTCTCTCTCTCTCTCTCTCTCTCTCTCTCTCTCTTTCTCTCTCTCTCTCTATCTATCTATCTATCTATCTATCTATCTTTCTCTCTCCAACGTGAAATGATAGACGAGCTAGAATATGCTTCCCATAAGATTTTACGATCGATTACCTGCCTGCGTTTATATGCCTCCAGCGAATTCTAGCAGCGATTACATAGCGATGGCAATGGCGGCAGCGGCGGTAATGGCACCAGCACCAGCACCAGCACCAACAGCAGCGGCAGCGATGGCAGGACACATTGAAGTTCATCGAACTTGACGAAGGAATCAGCGAGTCATCGTCGGCCTTCTCTCTCTCTCTCTCTCTCTCTCTCTCTCTCTTTATATATATATATATATATATATATGCATATATATGTATATATATATATATATATATATATCCCATAAATGTTTAATCATATTTTATCTTTTTATCCTGCACTCGTACATACGATCGGTCGTAATAAAGTGGCATTCGAACGTTCTGATCACGGAGCTCGTTATCGATACGTCGTCGGAATCCGCGTCAAATATCGTAAGCGGAGAGGAAGAAAAAGAAAAGATGTATTTTTAATATCGGCGGTGTAATAAAGGCAATAGCTCACTTGCCCAAGCCAAACTTCATAAAGATAAGCTCTTTGCCCTTCGAGAGAATATCTCCGCCTGCACTGGCACCTGCCATTTCTGTAAATTTTTGCATTAGATTCGGACCCGTACTCTGCTGCTGTTGTGGCTGTTGCTGTTGTTGTTGGCCTTGCGGAGTATTCGGTGTGGTTTTGCTTTGAGCAGTTGGAAGGACAGTCGGTATACCCCTCATTGGTTTGCTGCTTGGCTGTGAACTCTGCATCGATGGTCCTTGGTTTTGTTGACCATATCCTTGATTTGGTTGTTGCACCTGCTGCTGCTGTTGCTGCTGCTGTTGTTGATGCTGTCCCTGTTGTTGTTGTTGCGGTTGTTGATACTGTTGTCCAGCTTGCTGTCCAAAGCCTTGTTGACCTTGTTGCGGGTATCCCTGATTTGATTGCTGATAATTCTGATTCTGTTGATTTGGCTGTTGTTGATACTGTTGATTCGGCTGTTGCTGACCTTGATAATCGAGCTGCTGTTGCGGTTGCATGTGTTGTCCCGGAGTTTGCATGCCGCCTGGCATGTTACTACCAACGGCTCGATTGCCCACGCCTCCCCTCCCCTTCCCCTGAAAATGAAACGTATTACGTGCTACTGTTCACCAAATTTAACCTTAATAATATTTTCAGTGAGCGTAAAATGTTTTTCCAGGATCATTAGAGTTTAACATAAACATTTATTTTTCTTTCTTACGTTCCTTACAAGTTTTCATTAAGCGATCGTAATATTATTATTAAAAATCGCTTTAACAAAAATAAATGTATGTAAAACATAACAAAGAAATATCCATACGTTCATGTAAAACTATAATGAGAGTATATAAGAATACTTTTTATACTCAATGTACACGTGTATCTAAGTATAAAATACTTTGATACGTTTGTTTTCTCATTTCTTCTTTCCTCCTCTCTTTAAATACCAATACCTACGAAATTCCTTGTGGTACGCGCGTCTTCTTTTTCCTAGTTAAATATACATATGTATACATATGAAATTAAAAAACCTAAAAGGAACGGAGATTCAAGGAAGAAGGAGAATAAGTGCTATGTGAATGTGAATGCCATAATATGATGATGTTAATAATGTCGATTGCTCGTCGGATTTTGTTGCTGCCGACGATAGTGATGTATTCTGTTGAATACGTGTAAGCGTATGTTTATTATGTTTCGTCATGCTATTAGTGCACATACAATTAAGCATAATAGCGACGCACAGAAGCCGTGATCAAGAAAAAAAGAAAAAAAAAAAAGAAAAAGAAGAAGAAGAAGAAGAAGAAAAAAAATAGAAAATAAACGGACAAGCTACGCAAATAGAAACATATTTACCCTTAAAACGTTCAAAAATTAATGTGACGATAGATACCCTTTCGAAATTTGACATAATCGTTCGAATGATTATGTAAATGATGAATCGTGAGGTTTTTTGAGAAAAGAAATTCGATTATGG
Source organism: Vespa mandarinia (assembly GCF_050613455.1). Taxonomy (NCBI): domain Eukaryota; kingdom Metazoa; phylum Arthropoda; class Insecta; order Hymenoptera; family Vespidae; genus Vespa; species Vespa mandarinia. The sequence goes on along the minus strand of NC_140817.1, from coordinate 3,545,270 downwards.
GATGTTATTTTGAATCAATAAGTGAACCTATCGATCTCGTTAAATTATCAAATTTTTTTTACGATAAAAGCATTTTGTAGTTTCCCATAATTTTAAAGCATAACTATCGAGAGTTCCTTGTCAATTCATGTCAAATTAAAACATAGACAAAATTCATATGACCTTTTCCTTCAACTTTATTCTTAAAAGACATGCAATATCACGCAAGCAATTATTTATATAATTTGTTGATATTTCATATAGTCTTGCCACTTTGAAATAACAAAAGTGTTAGATTGAATCAAAAAATTGTTAAGGGATTTCCGAAAAAAAAAAATATATATATATATATATCTAATAATTTAATCTGCGATACAAATTTCGATTCAATATTATTGATTTAAAGGATAAAGTAAATATACACACACACGTGCGCGCAAATACACATTTAGAATTAAAATATGAAACGTAAAGATATATGAAAAAATTTTTTGATCTTTTTTTTTTTTTACAAGAAACTCCCCTTAGTCGTGCCCAAAAATGAATTATGCAAAATCAGAAAGTCGGATTATCGTACATAAAATTTTAATAAAGTGCATACACAAGATGGCCTAAGTAAATTGTGTTACACATTATTTTTATCGAAACTATTACAACTATCGACTTGTTCTTTCCTTTTCTTTTCTTTTTTTTTTCTCATCAACATTAAGTTGAAGTGTCAACGTTGTTTTTATTTGTTTCGATGATAATAAAGTGTAACGCTTTAAACTGGCCACCCTGTATATTATTCTTCGAGTAGAAACGGCATATTAAGCAAAGAAAGAGAGAGAGAGAGAGAGAGAGAGAGAGAGAACAAGAGAAAAAGAGACGGAATGTTTCGGAAGAGGAGGGCACTCACCTGTTGTTGAAGGTGGGGTGGAAGGGGCCCTTGTTGATGGGCACCCATGACACCACCGCCGGAAGGCAAGTGACTGGGCCCATGCTGATTAGACGTGGTTACAGTCGTATTGCTATGGTGATTCGCTTGTTGGTACGCTAGATGCGGTGGATTGTTTTGTTGTAGTTGATGTTGTTGGTTGTTCATTAGTGGTTGTTGTTGTTGTTGTTGTTGTTGTTGTTGTCTAGAGTCTAAGTGACAGACAGGGACAGACACAGGCACAATGCAGGCATCTAGCAACAGAGAAGAGAACAGAACCGTGTTGTCATTTATGGCTCATTTACTGTTTTTTTTTGTTGTTGTTGGTCTTTTTTCTTTCTTCTTCTTCTTCTTCTTCTTCTTCTTCTTTTTTCTTTTTTCTTTTCTTTTTTTTAAGGGTTATTACAATCGCGTTTAAAAAGATTCCGAACCTATGAACGAATTAATGATTCAACGATAAGATATTTTATCGAACGTCAAATCTTCTCCAATTGTTCTCATTAAATTAATGTTTGATTTTTAATAAGAAAATGAAATATTGGCCGTAATATTAAATTATAATTAAAATACGAAGAACATTTAGCGAGAAATAATATTTAAATGGAACTTATGCGAAACGAACTTTATGATATGAAGGACGTGCGATCGCAAATAACATCGCAAACGTGATAAATATATATATATATATATATATATATATATATATATATATATACATATATATATAGATTTGGAATATAGACGAATATAGAGAAAGGCAATTAAATGGCCAGCATGACAACACGACACGAACGACAATCATGTGACACGACGACCATCGACCAGTTCAGGCACACAAAGAGACAGACCATGTCGGTATATATGGAGTATAGACGCATTATTTTATAGTACATGATCGTGTTGTATAGAATCCGTTTACAAGTAAATAAAGTGTATACATAATACGTTCGTATAATAGATAGAGAGAATAGGACAGATATGTAGAGAGAAGTACGGAGCTAAAAAAAAACTCTCATAGAGCAAAAAGAAACAAAAATGAATATATATATATATATATATATATATATATATATATATGTATGTATGTATATATATATATATAAATAAATATATATTTACATATATATGTGTCTGTGTATATAGTATACTTAAGTAGAGAGAACACTGAAAGCAGCTTAGTGTTTTATTGCGCATAAATATTGCCGTGTGTATGAGACAGCCTATGTTTCCAAGACAATTGATCGATATAAAAATTCAACGATCCAATGTACAAGTGAAATATCGTGTCAAATTTTTCTTATCACAAGCTTCTACACTCCGCGAATTTGCAATCTAATTTCTTAGCTATAAAGTGCAATTAATGTGCGATCAAACGGTGGAGCCGAAGTCTGAGATTTTCAAAAAAAAAAATGTTTTCGAAACAATATTGTTACCCGTTAATCTTTCATTTATTAGATATATCTAGATCGTCATAATAATAATAATAAATTATAATAAATAATAATAATAAATTAAAATAAATAATAATAATAATAATAATACAATTACAATCGCAGCTAGATTGCTTGACGAAATTCGTGTGACCCTTTAGCCTGTCGTCTTGCACATCTAGTTTCGTGTTTTGTGCTGCTTGCCGTTTTTCTAATCTGATTCATAATAAAATTACTTGAACTTAATCGAAAAGAAAAAAAAAAGAAAAGAAAAGAAAAGAAAAGAAAAGAAAAGAAAAGAAAAGAACAGAAAAGAAAGAAAAAAAAATATATATATATATTTAACTATTCTATCAAACCGATCTTTTATCGTAATCGTCGGATCGGCATTTAATGTTTAATCGATTATTCATAAAGAAAGCTTTATTCTGCTAATAGAGATAGCATATCGGTGATAAGATTTTTCGAATTGAGAGCAAAAGGAATCAAATTGTGTCGCGGCATATTGCGTTACAAGGAATATAATCAACGTAATAAAAAGTTAATAAAATCGTTTCATAGAATTTTACCTTTATTACGGCGGTGCCCAGTTGGTGGAGGTTCTCGTGGTGGGGGTGGTGGACCCCTCGCACCGGGTCCTTGACTTTGTCCCGGTGGCCTTCTACCTCCTTGAGACGGTTGACCCTGGTTAGATGCTTCTATGAGGAAATTACTTGGCACTAAACCGCGAACTCCGTTAAGTTCGCCCATATAAAATCCATCGGAGTCCATTTCACCATAAACACAAATTTCATTGCCAGCATGAAACGGTAACTCAACTTGCTGCAATAATTGAAGGAAAAGAAAGTTGTTAAATAAAATTGAAATTTCTCGATAATCTTTAGAGAGAAAGAGAGAGAGAGAGAGAGAGAAAGGAGAAAAAAACGAAAATTCAAACTACCGCATCCGGATTAGGTGAAAGTTCCTGTGGATTATAATCGTACATCGCTATCATTTTCTTCATAGGCATACTCGCATAGATATCTCCCCATCTTTCATTAGATCCAGGTCCTCGTCTATTAGGTTGTCCTTGACCACCTTGATTTTGATCTTTTAATTCTTCAACCATATTATGCGGCACGTATCCTCGTCTACCACGACATTCGCCCCAATAAAAACCATCGGCATCCTTTTCACCGTATACCTATACAAAGAAAGGTGGCATTAAAAGTATGATCGATGAAGGATAATTAGAATCCATTATAAGACATTATTTTATCAAAAACCTTGATGGTGTCTCCCTCAGAGAATTGTAATTCTTCCTCGCAGGCATTGGGATTTGGTGACATAGTTGTTGGATCGTAATCGAATAATGCGATGAATCGGCGTACCCTCTTATTCATTTGTTGAACACCACTAACTGGATGAACATTACCACCTTGAGCTTGATTTACTCTTGCGCCATATATCGGTCCTCTCATCCTTTGATTACCTAAACGATCAAATAATTGAATTTATTCACTCTCGATACAAACGATTTGAGGTATGATATACATATATATATATACCTGTTTGATCGTAATAAGCATCCTGAGGTCTACCAGGTCCTCCCATTCTAACCGATCTATATGCTCCAGGTGGTCCTTGAGGGCCTTGAGGACCATATCGATGATGATGCGGTGACATTCCACGACCTCTTCGAGATGGATCATCCTCTTCGCTATAATTGGCTTCGCTAGCAGAATCCTTTGTGATTTCTGGAACAGCTAAAAGAAATTAGCTAAAGAAAAATTAGCTAGGTGTGATAAAAAAAATTGAAAAGAAAAAAAAGGAAAGATTAAAACAGACGAAAAAGAGAGTAATGGAGAAAGTGCGAGAAATAGAAAGAGAGAGAGATAGAGAGAGAGAGAGAGAGAGAAAAAGAAAGGGACAAGTTATCGCAAGGAGGAAAGAGTTTCTCACCCATTTGAGAGATGCTCTGTCCTGGAAATATTTCCTTGTCGGAGAGGTTTTCATCTGTTTCAATGATTACTTGACCATGTACATCGACTCTGGTACCTTGTCTTCTCATGTGCGATGGAACAGGTGCAGTAGGATATCGCTGAGCAACTCCCATACGATGACGGTTCGGATCGTCCTGTTGTATGACGCTTGTTTGTTGTTGTTGTTGTTGTTGTTGTTGGCCTTGATCGAGCATGTGTGGGGCACCATGCTGCAAATGAGTACTCGTACCACCCCGAAGAACACTGCAAGGTATCGCTGTAGCACAACTGTCACCCGATTGACTCTCCCTACTCTTCGTACGGACTGTTATGTGTTTTGGATTCAGCCCCATGAGTTTGTGTATGTCGACCAAAGCGTGATCACCGGTGGGACTGTCAACGTCGGTGACTTTTTTTCCATCGGCATACACCGCGTAACCGGTGACGGCCGAACCGTTTAGGGCAACAGGCTGCCAGGTCACTAGCAAAGTGCCGTCCTGCGGTCCAGCCTCCACCTGTGATTGCGTCATACTGATATCAATTACTAACATACCATCGAGAAAATAATAAAACGTATCAAAGTGCGTTATTAACCTGGATATCGACCGGAGGATCTGGCAATCCTTTGGGCAATGTCTTAAAATGGACATGACAGGCAAAATTGTTTACCGCTTGTGCATTTTGATCCTCAAAATGTGTTGCTCTTAAATTTTTCGCTTTCACCGTCACCCTGTAAATCGTTGAGGGTGCCAAACCGGTGATCGTATGTCTATAAACTCCTGGCTTCACGGTCCTGACTTCGACGTTATTCACACAAACTACGTGTTGATGATTACTATTACTTGGCAACCATGATATCACAGCGCTTGTTGCTGTTACATTGGATGCTTTTACGGCAGTTGGACCCAAAGCAATATCTTTGCCGATTACCATTGTGCATGCTGCATCCCTTGATGTTCTTCTCGAATGCGTCACTGATCGTACGCTTATTCTATGGGGCTAAATTAACGAAAATTAAATTGCATTATGCTTGGATTATTCTTTGAAATACCATAAAATATATCCACATGCGACAAAATTATTTAATATTGTAAATGTTTCTTTTTTACGAACCCTAGTAGAATCAACTCCCTCGACCAATGCCCTCGTTCTTTCAGTAGCTTTGACGGTAACCTTCAGTACACCATCCACGTAGACATGATAGGATTCTAGTTGATGAGGATTTTCAGGAGCGGTCCACCCAATCAGGACACTCTTGTTGAGTTGTCGTTCAAGAGTGAGGTGCTGCGGCGCCGGAACTAGGTCCGAAAACAGGTAGACTTCTTCAGGAGGAAAAAGACAAGACGAGCCTAGCTGTAGCTAGAAACCTTTCACTATCTATCTCTCTAAACGAGCCTAAATCCAGCAAATACTTAACGTCTGTGCAATATTCAGATATGACAGCACCAACATAACAAATCACTTCGTGTGTGCCATATGTTAATTATTAATTTCGAGTATTCTTGTGTAAGCAAAGTATAGGTACTTTGTGCATTTTCAATCGTTTTGAAATATGCACTTTTCACGATGCATACAAAATAACGTACAGATATTAAAAAAAAAAAACTTTTTATATATCAAACACAGAAATATAGAAATCTGTCAAGCTTACATATATCGATCTATCTCAAACCGAAATCTATAAATCAAAAAAAAAAAAACTGAGCTTCACAGAAATTATTTAAATGTGCCGAGTAAGAAAAAATAAAAAATTAAAGAAAAAAAAATAAAACCCAATTGTGCTAGATTAATTATTTCATCTTTAAATAAATACATATTTACTTTTGAAATGTACACTTTCTATCATTATCAAATGCACCATCAAATATATATATATATATATGTATATATATATATATCGAAAGTAATGTGCTAATCGTGTTACACTCAAAGAAAATCTACTTTACATTGAAATGCGCAATGCTACCAGCTCTATCTCATAATAATATTATACAAGCAAAATATTCTATACAAAAATAATTCTATAGAAAATTATGTATATATATATATATATATATCTATATATATATATATATATATATATATATATATATATATATATGTACAAATAAATATATATCATCATGTATGTATATATCGACATTTTATATGCAATTTTTTTATTGCAAAGCCATAACATTTACAAACCTGGTGGTTCCTGTTCGTCATCTTCCGCAATATTGTCTAATTCAGCATAAGCAGATAACTCAGCTTGTCGATTTCGATTTCCTTCTTCTAAAGCTGCTAATTCTAGATCGATGTCCTGCAGATAGCACTACAACGAAAATAATTTTTTTTTGTTTTACAATCTTTTGATCATTCGATTTTTTTCACTAATCATAATAGTCACTATTGATTACCGGTGGTAATATATATACATAAAAAAAATATATATATATTACCATCTATATATGAGTTCACACACGCACGCATACACGCACCCGTTCGATTGTACACACATACAGACACAGAGCCAGACACTTGAGTATATATACGTGAGTCTCACATTGCTCACTTGTGGAATATTCGTTGAAGCAGAATCATCGACGTCTCTAAGGCCGAGGACAGCTTGATGAAATTCCAACAGATCTTCACCAATTAACTTTTGTACAAAGTTAGCGGGTACGAGACCACGCCTTCCATCGAGAGTTTCAGCGTCAAGGAAACCATCATCGTCTGGTTGACTCCAAACAAGAAGATAATCCCCACCCTGTACGGGTAACTCAGCTTCTGGATTTTCATTAGGCGAATGCTGAAAGGGCTCATAAGTGAAGCGAGCTATATAAACGTAACATCTACCCTTGCCAGGTATATCCAACATGTCGACTTGACCTTCAGATACTATATTTTCATTGGTCAATCTATCTAAAGGATTAGTAAGTATACCAGTAGGGATTTTTGGCATTTGTCTTGGACCAAGAAAATGGTGGCCCGTTGTGCTTGTCGCCGTTGGCGAACTAGCTCGCAAACTTTGTTGTATTTGTTGAATAATCGCTTGTTGTTGCAATTGATTGGCTTGCGATTGAGCAGAAAGTTGTTGCATCGCTTGTAAAGGATCTCCTATTGCTTGTAACAAGTTTCCCGATGTAGTACCTATGAGAAATCCTGGTTAATGCGAATTACGATTTATTCGAAATATGAAAATAATTCAACGTAAGAACGATAAAAAAGGACTACTCACCCGAGCCGACGCTCGAGGTGCCGAAAGCATTGGTCCCGACAGTAGAATAAGTCAAGCCGCTTGTAGCATAGCTACTTTGAGCGCTCGAATAAGGAAGAACGGTTTGAGAAACGCTCGTAAGCGGCCCTAACGTTGAATGGAAGGATGCCGTCGAATATGGTGCCAACGTTGACAAGGTAGTTTGCGTGATATTCGACGGCGGAACCGAATAATTAAGGTGAGACAGTTGAGGGTTGAAAGAAGCTCCTGAACTGTATGTCCCATTGGGATGCGTCGACATTGATAAATTAGGATACGTCGTAGACTGTTAACAATCATGTAAAGAATTTCTCTTTTTTTTTCTGAACATTTCACATATTTTTTTTAAGATAAATCAATAACTTACCTGTTGAGAACCATGCTGACTGCCATTTAATTGATAACTTTGCGCAGTCTGAGTTGGCTGCGTATAATGAGGTATCACACTTTGATTCGACGCTGTCAGGTACGAAGTCGAGCTCGGATGTTGTTGCTGTTGAAGCGGTTGCTGATAAGTTTGCGTATGCGGATAACTCTCTTGATACTGATTACTTGTAAAGTGTGTGTGCGCTTGTTGCTTTTGTTGGGAGGGCAAAGTTCCCTGAGGATGAGAACTCGACAAATCCGTTTGTTGTTGTTGTTGATATTGCTGGAGCTTTTGTTGAAAAGCAGGCTGCGACTGACTAGTAGAGAGAGACGGTGCTGGAGGTATTGGTTCGCTATAATGATACGGTGGCCCGTTTGGCGTCAACGGCGGACAACCAGGCATCATTGGCGTCAATGGCATGGGCGATCCTGCATACTACATTATGCGAAAAAAACGTGTTACAAATTAAATTTAGAAATTATCTATTATTAATAAGAGAATCTAGTTGAGGCACAACCGGGACACATATAGAAAGTGTGTAATTAATAAATACAGTTACACTGAATGCGATTGGTCTGCGTACATGGCTCATTTGCGTGGGCATCCCCAGATTAAGAGCATGCGGATGAGGAGGGTGCTGATGTTGGCCCAAATTAGGAAGGTTCTCCGAACTGGATCGAAGAATACTTTGCGTGGCCGAAGGTTGCTGTGTAGTTATAGTTCCTCGAGCATGATCCAAGTCGTGTAACATTCTGCCGGCACTAATTTTATTTTTATTTTTATCATTAATCGTTTAATCATTGAACGAATAAACCAACGTAATAAGTATAAAAAGAAAAGAACGGTATAGATAGATTTACGTATACTATTATCGTGTACACGTAAAATTTGCTTTATGTACCTGCTACTGTCTTGTTCAATCTTTGCAATAATTCTATCAATTTCAGAGCCAGCCGGAGGCCAAGTGGATGTTGGTATTCCAGATGTAACATGACCAACACCTGGGCCACGAGTTCGAGCCCTTCTTAAACTCGTCAATTCCAGCGATAATTCCTCATGCTTGACCATCTGCAATTCAGTTTTTTTCTCCAATTCTCTGATTTTCGACTGCAGTGCTTCGACTGATTCTGGTCCTTGGTATCGACCTGCTATCTTTTCACGTAATTGATTCTGTGCTTCCCCGTATTGTCGTTCCAAATCTGTCCTCCGAGCTTCGGTTTCTCGCATTTGCTAAACAAAGTATATACCTATGTTTATATATATATATATATATATATATATATATATATATATATATAAATATTTCAAAAAGATTTCTTTTTTCTTTTCATCTTCTAATAAATAGATTTCTATGTTCAAAATATCGATCGATGATAATTACTTTTAAATCGATATAAATTTACAAAGAAAAAATATAAAAAATATGTTTAATCGTGCATCATGCGTTGTGCTAACGATTCGACGTTATCAAATATTTTCAGAGTTGATGCAACATCGATAGACGCAGTATAGACACGTGAAAGGTCGGTCGAATGGTCGGCACATATGTATATGTATGTAACATTACCACATCAGAGAACGTCCTAAAATCGCGAAAAGAAGAGGGGGAAAAGAGAGAAAGAGAGAGAAAGAGAGAGAGAGAGAAAGAGAGAAGAACGAGTGGAGAGGGGATAGAGGAAGGAAGAGAAGCTTTGGCTCGATTTCCGTCGAGTACAAGGCTGGACTCGTAACCGCTTTTAATAACCCGGAGCGACGTCTAGTTGGGAATGTGATGCAAAACGGAAATCGTTCGTGCGATATTAATAATGAAAGAAGGAGAAGGAGAAGGAGGAGGAGGAAGAAGAGGAGGAGGAGGAAGAAGAGGAGGAGGAGAAGGATAAAGGAATGGGGTAGGAAGAGGTGGCTTTGTACTCGGAATGCCCGCGGCTAGAGAAACACAAACTTACGTGCGACATAATCTCGGATAGTCGTGTACGATGTTGTCAAATCGTGAGATCATCAAATCTTAAGGGTTGGAAAAAAGAAGGAAGTGGGAGTAGGAGTTGAAAATTCTTTATCGCTATATTTTTTTACGTTGCTGTGATTTACTTTATTAGAAACATAATGGTACATGTATTTATAGGTCTTGTGACCTTAGTCTAAAACTCTAACATCTTATTTAACATAGATACATATATATATATATATATATATATATATCACATATATGATATAATACGTATTCATCATATAATACACACACACATATATATATATATATCATATGTGTATAATATGTATATATACTAATAGATCGGATGCTTGAGAAAAGAGACGTACTGACCGGAAAAGGAAGAAGAAGAAGAAGAAGTACAAGAAGAAAAGAAATAAAAAAAGTGC
>NC_140817.1:3505000-3532500 GCF_050613455.1 Vespa mandarinia | reverse complement strand
AATGATAGGTCGTCCAGGAAGTTTTCGAAAGTGCATCCGACCCACGCAAGTACGCACGCAAGCACGCACGCACGCACGCACGCAAGTATGCACGCAAGTGTGCACGCATGCACGCACGCACGCACGCACATGCACACACGCGCGCAAGCACCGTTTCTCACAAAGCGACGATTCTTCTGAGAAATCGATATTGCGATTCCGGATGATATTCGGTGACATACGATAAGAGATAATAAAGAGGAGAAATAACCAATGAGACCTTTTCTGCCACTAATCGAAACTTTTCTCTTAGCGTTTGAATGAAAGTAAAAGAGAAAAGAAAAAAGAAAAAAGAAAAGGAAAAAAGAAAACCGCGAACGAATTTATAGCGGATAATCTTTCGAAGAAAAGAATTTTAGATAGACTAAGGTATAATGCGATAAAAAATTCGAAAAAAATAAAATGAAGAATTATAATTATAATAATATTAATAATAATAATAATAATAATAATAATAATAATAATAATAATGATGATGATGATGATGATGATAAAAACAATAGTAATAATAATAATAATAATTAAAATATCTAGCTTGAAAAGGGAAAACTAAGAGAGATTGTCGGAACGTGATTTGAGACTAAAAGATGGAGAGAACGAATGAAAAAAAGAGAAGAAGAAGAAGAAGGTGGTGGGAGATGGATGGATGGTTAGATGAATAGATGGATGGAGAGTGTACGAAGGAATTGTGAAGGAAAATTTAATGAAAAAGAGAATAAAAGTAATAAGTAAAAAAGAAACGAATGAAAGAACGAAAGAAAAAGAAAAAGAAAAAGAAAAAGAAAAAGAATTATAACCGAGAAAAAAAGATTACAATCGAGTTACGATAACTCGACGATAATTATATACGATTCTAGTAACGATAATTAGAATTGTAACGATAGGAAAGAGATTCATGTGTGATAGATTAAAGATCGGGGACACGACAAAAGATTGGTACGGCACTGCTTATTGATCTCACTACCAAAGAGATACGTGTAGAGTGTACGCGTAATGCAGGCGGTGCGCGCGAGGACGCGCCAGCTGAACGGCGGAGGTTGAACGTAGAGTGCGCGCGTTGTGTCCACGTTTTAAAATCGTAAAACCGTCATTGTCATCGGTCATCCACGAGAGTTAGGATGGATCGAAAAGAAAGGACGAAAAGAAATGAACTATCAGCCAAAACGAAAATATACGAGAAAAGGATAAGGAGAATGATAGCGACAGTGGAGATAGGTGGTGATGGTGTCGGCGAAGCCAAGTGCCAACACTACGATATAGTAGAAGCAACCCTCCATCGTTTCCTCCGCCGTTACCTCCGCCAATTCCACCGTCATACTGACTGATTTACCCTCGGTCTCGGACACGTCTCGAGTTCGCCGCCGTCGTCGAGACTGTCGCGTCGCCACGCACAGTGGAGCAACGAAACGCCACCGCTCGCTCGCTCGTTCGTTCGTTCGTTCGTTCGTTCGTTTGTTCGGTGCTGCTGAAAGACCCGAACAACCCCTGAGCGACGTTCGATAAACGCGCGCGCTTTATTAGAAAATATTCCTTAGCTCATTTTTAAAGAGCTATGATTTAAACCCATCAATGCGAGAATCACCGGGACCATATTCCAAGGAAGATATAACATCGAGCAATCTTATTTCTCACCCCCGGTATATACGTGGTATATGTATTCCCATAAGAAAGTTGGCACACTTATTTTCAATCCTCATTTCGTAGCTTCTTTCCGTTTCTTCACCCTTACCATCTTTGCTCTTTTCACGACGACGGCGACGGCGACGGCAACGGCGACGGCGACAGCGACGACGACGAAGACGACGACGAAGATAACAACGACGAATCGACAACGACAACGGCACGCGAGAACACACGACACAGCACGCACACAACACGCATATGCAGCACAGACGAGAAGACACTTACGATGACCGTATCGGAAGGATAGTGGCAGGCCAGGACTGCTGCTGCTGCTGGTGCTGCTGCTACTGCTACTGCTACTGCTGCCAACGAGCAAACTCCTCGGAACTCGCGAGCTTTTTCGCTCGCCTATCTCATCGTCCGTACACCCCCAAGATCTCTGTTCGAGCGTGGAAAGCAAGCGGGAGGGTGGGCGGTCAGGACCGCTGGAAAACGGCGAAGGAGGAGGAGGAGGAGGAGGAGGAGGAGGAGGAGGAGGTGGAGGAGGAGGAAGAAGAGAAGAAAGAGGAGGAGGAGGAGGAGGAGGAGGAAGTGCTCCCTCGCCGACGGATCGCGGGAGAGAAAAGGTGGGGGATCGCTCGTTCTCGTCGTCGCTACACTGTCGAGAGGGGTGGCTAGTGGAAAAGCGAAAGAGGGGCGTCGACGAGCATGGATATGGGTCACTCGGCGATCGATGCCGATAGAGAGTGTCGCTGCGTTCTTCGAACTCCCTTTCGATCCCTTACGTCATTTTCTCTTTCTCTCTTCCTCTATTTCTTTTATCTCAATTTCCTTTCCCTCGCCCTCCACCCCCTCCATCCTCCCTCAACACCCTCACAACTTTCGCACTTCCTTGTGCGTTAATTTTCCTTTTTCCTTTTTTCCTTTTTCAAAAGTATCATCAAATAAAACTAGATAGAAGCTTTGCTTTTCATTCCTTTCTCATTGTTAGCCCCCTCCCTTCAAATATGGCCGTGATACTTTATCATCACGTTTTAGTTTCATAAACGTGCGACATCCGGCTGGTCTACTGACTTAACAGAGTGCTTCCGTACGCATCTACACGAGGGTGTAGCTTTCACAAAAGACCAATCAATACGCGCGAGACGATCTACCGATATCTCGCCCTCGCCATTGCCCTCTCGCTACCCTCGTCCTCGATCTCTCTCTCTCTCTTACATATACACACGCATACACGTGCGCGCGCTTACACAGCTACCTAGCGGTGCTATTGGTCTGTTTCCCCCTCTCTATTTCCTACTTTTTCACCCTACTCTTACTCTACCACCCATTTTCACAACCTATTCTTTCTCTCTCTCTCTCTCTCTCTCTCTCTCTCTCTCTCTCTCTCTTCTTCCCGTTCCAATCTCTTCCCTTTTTCCCGAAATATCATTCTTTCTTTCATACATCCTTTGCAGCAAGAGAATCGCTGCGAAATGAGAGACGTGATACGAGAATAAGTGCCGACGAGTCACTAAACCTATCGCCGATAATAATTAAGAGGTAGACGAAAATTCATTAGTCGACGAATTCCTCCTAGTCCTTCTCCCCCGTTGGCCCATTTGCTATCTCGTTCATCGTAGTAATTCGGAATAATCGTTGTTGAGAAAGTCAGGGCCGTATATTATTTTCAGATATATATATATGCTCCGTATAAATAATTTTTATCATGTTCTAAAAATATTTTCTATTTTGTCATATATTATAGATTTTTATGTTTTTAATTATCAATTACCTTGATAATGATCGTATTTAAAAACGAATCGGGTTTACTTTTGTGTATAACCGTGGAACGTGCTTTTCGAGAAGCGACACACGATTTCCCATGGCTAGGGAAAATAGGGGAAAAAAGAGAGAACGATGTTCTAATTACGGCACTGCTTCGGGCGCAGGCGTTTCGATGATCCGACGACGTCACAAGTTTCTCCCTTTCTCTCTCTCTATCTCTTTCTCTCTTGTTCTTACGCACACACACATACAGGTATAGTCTGTTATACGCTTATCAATGAACGTACGACGCCTACGGCAAATACCTGTTCCCTCTAGTGGTGAACCGGTCGACCCACCCGTTAGCCTTGTCACTACTCTCGATTCCCGTAGCACCCTTGCTTTTCTTCCTTCTTCTTTCTTCTTTTCTTTTTCTCTTTCGTCATCATTGTTTTCACGTATACGACAATACGAATCACGATGCCTTCTGAACTTTCAACCAATGATCGACGATGAATCAAGCTTAGTCAATGTACGTACTACTCACCTATCTACCTACCTACCTACCTACCTACCTAACTACCTACCTACATACATAGGTATGTAGGTAGGTAGTTACTCGTCATACATACAATCATCCATAGACACACACCCACATACTTATGTCTTGTTATTAAAGTGCCGTTGATTCTGTCATCACAGCACGCATCTTTCCCATTCACCATTTCGATTCGAGCTAAAATCGATCGCAGTCGCTTTTAAGTACATATGTATATATAGATATATCCTAAGAACGCTAGTATTCCTATTTAAAGATTTTTATTATATATAAAATCTCTTATACGCGCTCGCGCGTTATTTGCATTTTTCTTTGCTTTTTCCTCTTTTTTTTCCCACTTTTTTTTCTCAAATAACATCTCGATTCTAATCTCTTTCTATCTCTAGAGTTAGGCAAAATATTAATTTTATCTAACTAGAAATTTGGTAAAGAAGAAAAGAAAAAAAAAACGAACAAACGAATTGCCATCGATCGTGTAATTTTCAGATTTTCTTTTTTTTTTCGCATTTTGAGAAACATCTTTTATTTGTTCAAACCTGTCGTTTTATCTTTCTCTCTCTCTCTCTTTCTCTTCCTCTTTCCCTTAACGATATATACAACGTCTTTGGTTCGGATTATGTAAGAAGAAATAAAGAAGAAAAGAAAGGGTAGAAGGGAGGAACAACTAAACATGAACAAAGACGTAAGATACGTACATATACACACACACACACACACATACAAATGATTTTTATCGATGAACTTTATACGCTATCTTTATCCATCGAATCGTCGTGAAACTAATATTGTTAAGTCATTTCGTTTTATCGACAACAACGGTACTCAATCAATTTGCTGATAAATGAACGTAACATGCACGATTTTACTTTTTTCGATAACTTAATTTAGGAACAATTACCTCAATAATTTATTATCGGTCCGATAATGATTCGAGAAACGTCGCATAGTATGCAAATCTCTCGCAAGTGAAAAAAGTGTTGTGCGTTAATAGGAATTGTATCATCGATTAGAATTTTTTTTCTTTTTTTTTCCATTTTTTCTTCTTCTTTTTTTATATATATATATATAAAATAATTTTCCTTTCGTTCCTTTCTTTTCTCTAACCTTCCTGATCTGTCTATCTATTTATTTATTTATTTCTATTTTTCTTTCTTTTGGTTTGGTTTTGTTTTGTTTTCTTTTTCGTTTTTTTTTCTTTTCTTCTTCTTCTTCTTTTTTTTTTTTTTTTTTTTTTTTATAATTTATTACTTGACCATTTTATGAATATTCCGACAGAAAGACTAAACGACAAACTAGTACAACTTTTGACTTATGACAATATAAAAATATTTGTACGATTAGAAGGAATATATATCTATACTCCGTTGAATGAATCACGTTAATAGAAATAAACAAAATATTCGCGTGGTAAGCACGTGATAGATGCGATGGATACCAGCTATTGGTTTTCAAACGATAGTCAATTGTAAAATTCAGGAGCGAAAATAAATGGTTCATAATTATGCTAGCTTCGATTTTTCAGGCTTAGAAGTCGAATGAGACGGATTACTAACAGATTGTTGATGGTGTAGGATCTGAATATGGTGGTGTAGTTCCTGGTCCCGATCACGCGTGTTTTTTTTTATTTCTATTGACTCAACTCATTGAACAGAGTATATTTAAATAATGTATCAAATATAATATATGTATTCAAATATATTACCTCGTAGAATGTTTATTCTTTCTTGCAGGTTAAACATTTATGGGGTTTCCGTCGATGGTAAAGAAGGAAATAAATCATTTGTTATTTTGCCAGTGATCATTTGTTGTGCCTATAACGATTATTGCAAAGGTAAATATGATTTTTATTATTATTATTATTATTATTATTATTATTATTATTAATTATTTAGTATGCGAATCAGACGGATTGTTCCGAAAAATATTTAAATACTTTTAATAGTTCGTGTTTATGAAATTTTTCTCTTATTCTTTCTTTCTCCCTCACCCTTTATCCTCTTCCTCCGTCCATTTACATATCCTTCACTTAATCTTGTAATTTATAATTCATGAACAATAACTTTTCATTGATAATTTTAATAATTGTATTAATGCGATTATATGAATTATTTTAAAATTAATGTAAAAGTATATATACTGTTTAAATATTTGTTCAAGCGATTAATACGAACGATAATATTTTTCTAGTATGAAACTCGGACATACGATCGAGGATTCAAGAAAAAAGTATCCCGAACTTACGGAAGAACTTTTGGAAAAGTTGAAAGAATGGGTACAACAATGCAATCTTTCTGATGTTCCACAAGAGCAATTGGCAATCTTTGCACAGAGTTGTTATTTTCAAACGGATGCTACATTACGATGCATGGAGACTTATTACAGAATAAGAACAAACACTCCGGAATTTTTTAGCAATCGTGATATCAAATTAGATAACTTGCAATGTTCCCTGAAAGTACTGTAAGCTTTATTTGTCTCTTCTTCTTTTTTTTTTTCTTTTTTCTTTTTTTTACTTTACCATGGCTGAAAGAGAAAATATAACTTTTATCATATTCATCGTAAATATACTTTACGCCTTTCATTATTAATAATACACTTTGTACTTACGATAAATTATGGAATATGATTTTTTTTTTAGATATAACAATTTTATTGAAAATTGGTTAGATATTTATAAATATTTTTACGTGACATCTCTACTGTGATACTCGTAATGTTGGTTACGTGATAACAATATATTATATATATTATATATGTATATATGTATTGTACAATTCTTTAGGCTTTCTCTTCATGCACGAACATGACGAGTGCATTGAACTCTAATCGTACATAAATACATATATGTCATATATGTACATCTATATAAAATGAGATAATTAAAACATTTCATTATGTTATAGGGAATTTGTAGTGCTACCTGTACCGGATCCCAATGGATATAATATAATTTTTCATCGACTGGCAGACAGTAAAGCAAGTAAATATTTCTTGAATGATGCTATAAAATTAATGATGATGACCGTGGATGAGAATCTTTACTACTATGGCTGTTCACCCGGTTATATTTTTCTTTTCGACATGGCCGGTGTTAATATAGCCCATTTAACGAGAATATCCATTGGCAGTATTCGAAAATTATTTGAATATGTGCAAGAGGGAATGCCGGTTAGATTGAAGGCTATTCACGTAATAAATGTCGTTGGTTTTATGGATAAAATTCTTTCAATCCTGAAGCCATTTATGAATAGCGAAATCTTTGAAATGGTAAAGTTTTACGAATAGAAATGTATATTTTTCTTTTTTTTTTGAAAAGGCCAATTAATATATCGCTGAATCAATTATTTTTTACAGTTACATTTACATACCGGCGAGATATCGGAAATTTACCAATATATACCACCTATGTGCCTTCCAAAGGATTATGGAGGTGAATTGGACTGCATCGAAGTACTTCATGGTAATTCGAATAATATCGAGCATCAACATTTATAATATATTATAATCCATAAATAATATTATTTAATAATATATACATATCTTTATTTACATATATACGTATGTACGTATTTGTTTAGGGGAACATTTACGTAAGTTGGAACAATTGAGAGATTATTTCCATGAGGAAGAGACTATACGTCAGAACTATAATACCTCGATGAAAAAAGCAAAATAAATTATGATGTTACAATGGGTTTTTAATAAAGACTAAACAAAAAAAATAAATAAATAAATAAATAAATAAATAAATAAATAAAGGAAAAAAAGAGAAAAAAAAAAAGAAAAAAAAATTGTACTCTAGAAATTTTTTATCATCGAATACAATTGTTAATCAAAGACTGTACTAATATATAAATAAGATAAACGATCTCATATTTTAACTCATCGTTTTTTATATTTTTGTTCATTATATATATATATATATGTGTGTGTGTGATTCGTAATCCGCTTAATGAACGTTCGCACTTGCGCTTTAACGCGGTCAGCAGAAAAATGTGTGCGTCTTTGTCGCACTTCGTACTACAGCGTGGCACTTTCGTGGTCGATTCTGATTCGACGGTCTTTCACTCTCTTTCTCTCTCTCTCTCTCTCTCTCTCTCTCTCTTTCTCTCTTTCTCTCTATGATTTATTTTCGAATTCTCGATTAAATAAGAATAATTTATTATATAAAAATCGAATCAAAAAATTGTTTATCCATTTCCCTCTCTCTCTTTCTCTCATATAATATATTTATTTAATTAATGATAAAAATCGATCCTCTCGATTCGATCAACGACACGACACTGCTTCAATGTTTTCTATCTTTGTTTATTTCATACTCTATTCCTCTCTTTCTCTCTCTCACACACATACACACACTCTCTCTCTCTCTCTTTATCCCCTCCTCTACCGTCACTATTCATCATATCCAGTACCTATACATAATAGACACATGCATAAACTCTTCTTCTTCTTCTTCTGTTACTTTATCTCTTTTCTTCCTTCGATTATATCGTTACGATAAACGTACGAGAGAGAGAGATAAAGTCCGATATTAACAAGAATCAACTATAAACAATTTAAAAAAGAAAATTGATCTAAGTTAATCTGTGAATTTATTTAATGAATCTTTATAATTAGTGATGACAATCGTATATTAAAGAGAGAAACAGATACGATTTTCTTTCGTCGAAGTTTTTTTATTGTGATATACGTGACTTCTTTTTTTTCTTTCTCACTTTCTTTCTATCTCTATCCCTTTCTTACTTTTTTTTTCCTTTCTTTTCTTTTTATCTAATCGAATTAATCGGTAATTCTTCGTTAATAAGATGTTAATACCGTTGATCATATTCATCGGCACGATCATTGGATCGAGCATTTCTATCGCCGAGGATTGCAAAGGTTGCGTCCCTTTGGATTCTTATTCCTTCGACAAGGTATAATTTTATTTTTGTCTTTATACTTTTTTTTTTTATTGATATTATAAATGTTTTTCACGAATTTCTCTTCTTTTTATTTTTTGTTTTGTTTCGTTTTTATTATTAGTGTTCTTATTTTTTCAACCGTTGCTATTGTTACCTATTATAGTGTATATATGTTAGGTATATATATATATACATACATATATATATATATATATATTATATAGTGTCATATATTTTATACGATCTTTTTTTTCTTATACATAAAACTTGTTTGTATAAGTACACATATATACATACATACATATACACACATTCATCATCTTTTAATCCTTCTTTTCTTCTTATCTCATGTAAATTGTAAATTCATAGAGATAATTAATATCTCTAAATATAATGCAAATGTTTATTATCTATGATACAAATATTTTGACATGAAAATCATACAAATAAGATATTATTTTATATTATGAAGAAATAACAAAATACATTCTTATTATAATTTAAATTTCATATTTGATTTTCTATATTGTTATTAATAATTATAGGTGATAGCAAAATTTAAGGCGTCAGTTGTTAAATTTGATGTAGCATTTCCATATGGAGAAAAACATTTACAATTTGGAAAGATAGCAGCATCTACTAAAGAGTCTCAAGATCTTTTAGTTGCTGAAGTTGGCGTTAAAGATTTTGGCAATAAAGATAACGCAGACTTGGCCAAACGTTATAACATAAAGAAAGAAGATTTTCCAATTGTATTATTATTTTTACAAGGAAAAACAGAACCAATTAGATTTATTGCAGAAAAGGATGATGATTTTACTGCAGACAATATCAAACGATTTGTTAAATCAAAGTCAGGCGTTTATCTTGGATTACCTGGTTGTGTAGAGCAATTGGATAGACTTGCTGAGGAATTTAAAATCAGTGTAGAAAATGATAGAGAGGTAAGACGAGATAATTTAAAGAGATAATGTTCAATACTGTTAAATTGTTTCTTTATATTAATAAATCTATATATTTCCTTTTCCCACCCTCTTCTCCCACCCAGGAAATATTACGCAAAGCTAAAGTCTTCGAGGAAATATTACCAGAAACTCAACGTACAGCTGCAAAGGTGTACGTTAAAACTATGGAAAGAATATTGGAACGAGGAGATATATTTGTTCAAACAGAACAAACACGACTTGAAGGCCTCCTAAAAGGAAAATTATCAGATGAGAAAAAACGTACAATGGAAGAAAGGAGAAACATTTTACAATCATTTACGCACAGGGATGAGCTATGAAAAAATTTTGTACACAATATAAATCTCAAAGATATAAAAAAAATATTCAAATATTAAAATTTGCCTTGGTTTTTTTTTTATTTTTATATTTTTTATTTTGTTAAAGTTGATATCTTTAATAATTGCTTGACTCAAAGTAATTACATTTTTATATTTTATAAATTTGTTAATAAAGCACAGGAGACAAAAACAAATATTATTAAATGAAAATATACTCCAACAAAATGAGTAATTTACTCGATTATCGTTTTAAAATTCATTTGTTACTATCGCCATTAATTCCATATATTTATTAACTTTAATGTTAAGGTCAAATTATAATAAAAGTAGTAATACATAAAATATCTCTCAACAAAGGACTGCTACAAAACAAAATTTCACTTCTATTATATGTAAATGCGAAGTTTACAAATTGATGTAATTTTCACACATTTATTCAGATTTGTATCGATAAACATCTTTTAGTATAAATGCTATCGAACTTTCATTTACTCTTGATTAAAAAAATCGCGACATATAACGTTTATATAAACAACGCCTTATTTTAATAAAGTGAAAATATACTTTAGTTTGTATCGAATGACATTGCTAAAAATTTTTCTATAAAATCATTTGTAAATCTTTTAAGCATTGGTAGAATATTATTTGAATGCATACATGTACATATATATGTATGTACATGTTTACACAATTATTGCATATTGCTTGGAATGTGCCATGGATATTAACTTCACTTTTCCCTTGCACTATTGAAAGTTCATTATTATTATATGTGTTTATTAATTTTTTGAATTATCATGCACTTCTAAGTTTTCAAGTCCTTTGGTTACTTCCTCTGTATTTTCTATAATTTTTACTTTTTCCACTGAATCTTTAGAAACCTCTTTGCTAACTTTGTTTGTTTGTTCTTCATTGTCAGTACTCTCACTGTAGCTTACATCACTGCAGGATTCACTATCACTATCGACTTGCTTAACTTCTGGATTGCTTTTACCAGCATAAATTTCACATTCAGATCCCACTACAGCTTTTGCCTTTTCAAAGGCATCTTTCCATAATGATGCATCTTGGATAAAAAAAATAAAAAAATAAAAAAAATAAAAAAGAATAAAAAAAAAATAAAAGAAAACAATATATCCATTAAATATGATAAAAATAGGTTATGCTCTTATCAATGTTATTAGGTAGATCTAACTAAACATATGTCATGTTACCTTAAAGCACATATGCAATGAAGAAGTAAAAAATATTAATATAGAAAAAATATGGAATAAAACAAAGAAATTCTTACTTTCAGCATTCGCAAAACGTATTGCAAGTAATTCTGGTTTAAGTTGTTCATCTGCAAAATCAGCAAGAACACTCCAAACCCAAGCTCTGTCGCTGCCACAGTTTGGTTTTAATTCCATCCAAGGAGTAACAAAATGATTAGCACATATTTTCAATGTCTTGTCTCTGCGCATTACTACTCTGACTGTATTTTTGGTCTTATGTCTTAACAGTTTCACTTCTCCAGTACCACGTTCTTTCCATTCTGGTGGACTACTTGTAGAGTCATAACGATATAGTTTAGCTCTTCTGTAATTATAATAATTATTATACTACATCTATTTCTTTTCAAATATACTTTAAATATACGATAGATTACTACTCCTCCTATAAATTTAAATTTACAATTTAATCATCTCAACTTCATCTTCTTCATTATTGGAAACCTCTATTAGAGGTAAAGATATGATCGGTTCAAAATGTACATCGTTTTCTGTATTAACATCGTCATTATCTTGAACTTCACAAT
Organism: Vespa mandarinia; assembly: GCF_050613455.1. Taxonomy (NCBI): domain Eukaryota; kingdom Metazoa; phylum Arthropoda; class Insecta; order Hymenoptera; family Vespidae; genus Vespa; species Vespa mandarinia. The sequence goes on along the minus strand of NC_140817.1, from coordinate 3,520,546 downwards.
TTGTACCCTTTACATCCACATGATCTCCATTCAACTGTATTATGAATGATGCATTATTATTTGTGAACAATTTGTGAAATATGTATTTTTTATACAATTAGATTTGACTCTCTTTGTAATATGAACTTTAATTATTTAATTATTTAAGCTGGCTAGAAAATAATTAATTTAATGAAACATATAAAGATTTTTCTATGATATGATATCTTATTATTATTAGTATTTTATTATCATTATCATTATCGTTAACATTATCGTTATTATTATTGTTATTATTGTTATTATTATTATTATTATTATTATTATTATTATTGTTATTATTGTTATTGTCACTAATAAAAAATAAAATATGGCCTTTAAGATATGAAAAAAATTGTAGCAACAAAAAGTCCTTGAGTTTTCTTTCAAATAAAATTTTTAACGAGATCTATGAAAAATATGAAATAATTACCACGTTTTCTGGCATATTTTTCTAACGTAGAATAATAGAATCAGTGAGAAGAATTGCCACACCACTTAACGCTGATATTTCCAACACAATAAATCGCAAAGCGAAAATAAATTTCGATTCGAATAATCACAAAATTCGTTTATTAATATAACGTTGCACGCAATTTCCCAATTTTTCGATTATCTTTTCCTATCTTCGTTCAAGGGAAATAACTTCGTATGCGCGTAAGTTTTTCATGTTATCGTCAACTGTTTTAAAGTACGGCGACATTCTTTTAGAATTTATATTTGATCGAATAACGTTCAAGTAGACTTGCAAGAGTCGCTTGCTGTTTGGATACGACAGCTCATAAGTTGTCACATTTAAAATTGACCAATTGGCGTTAAGGTTTGAGAAGAAAGTGCGCTCCGATTGGTCCTCAACGAAATAATAATCGTTATCGTTGACAAAAATCAATGTATAATATCCTTATTAAACTTAAATATTTAATGTTTATCGATTAAAATATAACAATCCAACGTAGAAAATTTTTAAATATTTATTTAGAACTATTCGTTTTATCGAAAGAAATTAAATCCAAAAGAATAAGGATACATCAAAAGTCCATGTACAGACGTACGATTCGTGGAAACATCGTATCACGATAGGAGAAAGTCCAAAGTTGTTTGAAATGATCGCTTGCTTCGAATGCGCATGTAACGAAAAAAATGTTGCGGCCAGTTGTAGCGACATAACCGTTGGCTCGGAGTATGAAGTGGTGGGGGAAAGAGCTTGGCGGCAGAAAAGAAGAAGGGAGGGAGAAAGAGAGAGAGAGAGAGTGAGAGTGAGAGAGAGAGAGAGAGAGAGAGAGAAAGAACGAGAAAGAGAACTGAAGGGAGTGGAGTGCGCGGTTGTCCGGGCGGCCATTGCGGGTACCTTGTCGAAAACCGCGAAGACGATAAAGTGCATTGTGTTAGGCGGATTAAAATCCAGAAGAATCAAGAGTCATCCTCGTATCAAGGTGCTCCGTGTGAAGCCCGGTACGCGCACGAAACTCCGGTCCGATGGCTGAGACCGACAAGTTAAACATTGACAGCATCATAGGTCGATTGTTAGAAGGTAAAGCTCTGCTCGATCGTCGTCCTTAAGAGGGGGGTATGAAACGGAATAAAGAGTAAGCCGCGTCACCCTTTCACGACTTCTTACCTTCGTTAAGTTCATCTTTCGAATAACTTTCATTTCTCCTTCGTATTATTTTCTGTATTTTTTTTCATTTCTTTTTTTTTTTTTTCTTCCTCTTTTATCCATCGACATATGTATCTATTTTTTTTCTATCTCGAACCTTTCTTTATATCGATTACGCAATATAATCTAAACACGACCGATCATATTAAAGAAATCGAGTGAGAGAGAGAGAGAAAGAGAGACAGAGAGTGAGGGGAGAGAGAGAGAGAGAGAGAGAGGAAAAAAAGAGGTAGATTATTATCGATGGTTTGTTTACATAAAAATGAGGTTGACAACCGTACTCGAATTATCGGGACGTTTGGGCGAGGTCCGATTCTCTTTGGTTTTACTCTAAAATACATAATCTTTCTTCTTCGCGATAGTAAAAATATTGTTTGCACGAATATCGCCGATGTCGCCACCAATGTCTTGTTTATTATAGATTCTACCTATTAGCTATATTAAGAGCTCATGCTGATTCATGCAAATATTCGATCAAGGGTGCGTGCTTCTGTGTTAGATTTGCGTATACGCGCTTGCGTATCTGCGTGTCCTGTAATTTCTAAAAAAACACGAATATATCATGTATTAAATTTGAACCATAAAGTCCAAGATTTTCTAACGCCATCATACACTCTTGACCTTACTTGTTCTTTCATATTTTTGTTTTCTTATCATTTATATTTGAAAAACAAGATAAAATATATATATATATATATATATTATCTATATGTATATATATTATCTATACATATATATATATCTTTATATATTTATCACTATAGCAAAATATATGTATTGTAATATATTTCATTTTATTAGTACGAGGTGCTAGACCAGGAAAAAATGTACAATTGTCCGAAGGAGAAATTCGGGGACTTTGTCTCAAATCCCGTGAAATTTTTCTGTCACAGCCTATTTTGCTAGAACTTGAAGCACCGCTTAAAATATGTGGTAAGTTTTTATAAAATACAATGGATTACTCATAAAAAAAGAAAATAAAAAAAAAAATAATAAAAGAAATAAAAATAAAAACCACTATTAATTTATTAATGTATTCAATTCAAGCTCGATTAATGATTTTCCTTTTTAAGGTGATATTCATGGTCAATATTACGACTTATTGCGACTTTTTGAATACGGTGGATTTCCACCCGAAAGCAATTATCTCTTTTTAGGAGATTACGTTGATAGAGGAAAACAATCTTTAGAAACCATTTGTCTTCTTCTTGCCTATAAGATCAAGTACCCTGAAAACTTTTTCTTACTCAGAGGTAACCATGAATGTGCTTCTATTAACAGGATATATGGATTTTATGACGAATGTAAGTATTTTGTAAAATTAAAATATCAATAATTCATTTTCCTTCATTCTTTTGAGGCAATTCATATTCAATATGTTTATCTTTTCATTACTTACAATAGATATATGTGAAAGTAAGAAAAGATTAATTCTATTTCTTTCTTTTTTCTTTTTTTCTTAATAAACTCATGTAACGCCATTTGTGACAGGCTTTTGCTTTTTTTTTTAAATTTATTAATCATATTGAATAATATTTCAGGTAAACGCCGATACAACATTAAGTTGTGGAAAACATTTACGGATTGCTTCAATTGTTTACCTGTTGCTGCTATTGTCGATGAGAAAATATTTTGTTGTCATGGTGGTTTGAGTCCGGATCTTCAAAGCATGGAACAAATCAGACGTATCATGCGACCAACGGATGTGCCAGATCAAGGACTTCTTTGTGATTTATTATGGTCTGATCCAGATAAAGATACTATGGGTTGGGGTGAGAATGATCGTGGCGTATCTTTCACATTTGGCGCAGAAATAGTTGCTAAATTTTTACATAAACACGATTTTGATCTGATATGCCGTGCACATCAGGTAAAGTATATACATTTCCCTTTATTCTCATTCAATATTTAAAATTTTAATTTAGATAAATTGATATTTTACTGATTTCATTAAAATTCCAGGTAGTTGAAGATGGCTATGAATTTTTTGCAAAGCGACAATTGGTAACTCTATTTTCGGCTCCAAATTATTGTGGCGAATTTGATAATGCTGGTGCCATGATGTCGGTAGACGAGACGCTCATGTGCAGTTTCCAAATTTTAAAACCAGCTGATAAAAGGAAATTCACTTATGGCGGTCTGAATGCAGGACGACCGGTAACACCTCCACGAGGTGCAAATAACAAAAATAAGAAGAAGTGAAATTATTAGAATGGTTTTTGGACGCAAAAAACTTAGGATCTATCTACCGTTTCCCACATCCGTTATTTTTTGTTTTTTTTTGTTTTTTTTTGGTGTTTTTTTTTTTTTTTTTTTTTTTTGACATTTGGAATTCTTATAAATGCGAGTTGCTATTAATTCATTGTGAAACATAGGGAGTTCATTCAAAACTAAAGAAAAAGAAAAAAAGAAAAACAAAAAAAAAGAAAAGAAAAAAAAAAGCAATGACTACTTAACAAAATGGTAGGTATAATCCGGAGAGGCGTTGCTCGTTATTCGCAAGAGATTTGAGAAAAAAATAATGAAAGTAATTCAGTTACGGTAAAGTAGAATCTATCGATCGGAAATTGATTTCTGTGTGTACGTATGCACGGTCGACTTAAATATGGAATAATAAACAAACAAAAAGAAAATATATATATATGTTATAAGAAAAGGCACGAATTAACGAGGAGGTAAAAAAAAAAGGGACAAAAATAATAAACACCGGGCATAAAGGACGAAAAATTTGATTAAAATGACGTAGATCTTATAATACTAATAATAATAATAATACTAATAATAATAATAATAATAATAATAATAATAAATAAATAAATAATAATAATAATAATAATAATAGTTATCACTCGTTCGATAAAACGATCTCTGAACTGTAATATTTAGCACTCTTGCAGCTTTTATATAGTTCTGTCAAAACTGTGACATCAAATTATATATACATATATATATATATTATTTTGTTTCGCTTAAATTTCATTTGTAATAACGCGATACGACCAAAAAAAAAAAAAAAAAAAAGAAAAAAAAAAGAAAAAAGAAAAAAAAAGATATCTGGCAATTTTATTATAGCAAAATAATATACGATATGTAAGCGCGATAATATATTATTAGTAACTGCCTATGATCGTAAACTATCGACTGTAATACGTCCATACGAATCTTGTACAAAGTAATATTATTATAATCGAAGCTCAACGTTTCTCTGAAAGAAAATAAAAAGAACGCTCGCACAAACTTCATAAAACAGATTGGTATAAATGAATCAATGGATTTGCGTAATGAACGTATTTATATATATATATAAAAAAAAAAAAAGAAGAAAAAAAAGAAAAAAAAAAAAAATAAATAAAGAAAAAAAAGAAAAAAAAATACATGCGAGATATATAAAATGAAATTGAGTTTCATTTTTTTGTAGAACCCTTATAAACAAATAAAATAGTTCATTTTTTTTAATCAAACGTTCGATCGTATCCTACGTATTGCGTGAATAACTCGTTATAATACGATGAGAAGGAAAATAACGTAAATGAGTATAGTAGTATAGCGCTGCAAAGCTTCTCCGGATTCTTGCTCGATATCATTAAATAATAAACATGAGAAGTAATAATATGTCGTTAAAATAACGTTTCAAATAAAAATACGTATAACGCAAGTGTAGTTGAGCGTTACGTTCAGAAATTTTAATAGAAAAACATGGAAAAAGAGAAATATTTTACATCACATGGATATTAATCTTTTTTCGACACGAATGTGCGTGTGTGTGCGCGCGTGTGTGTGTGTGTGTGTTGTCCTACTTATTATTATGGCAGGATAAAACTGTCCTTATCGTTATCACAATCATATAGTTTTCTGTTTTTTATTTCCTCTCCTCCGTACTATTATTACTATTATTATTATTATTATTATTATTATTATTATTATTATTATTATTTTTATTTTTATTACTATTATTATTATTATTATTATTATTATTATTATTATTATTATTATTAATATTATTATTATTATTATTCTTATTATTATATATTTGATGCATTTTATATAAAATGCATAACGATTCTTTTCTTCATTTTGAAAAGAGAAAAAAAAGAAAAGAAATATATATATACCGGAATCAATTATTTTGCCTCTCTAATACTTGTATATTAAAAGTTTCCTTTTTTATAAATAAATCATAGCGAAAAACTCGGTAAAACATTAGCTCCTTGTTTAAACGAACAACATCCCTTTAACATAACACGCCATTTCGTTAAGAATTGTAACTATTTTACTTTTTTCTTATTCGTTGCACATATGCCATCAGTTATTTGATTTTATCACATACACACACGTCTACTTGTATGCGCGTAAATAAATAAATAAATAAATAAATAAATACATACATACATATATACATACATACATACATACCTACATATATACATATAAGATAACAGTATTGGTACTATGCTATTACAATGCAATTACAATAATAATAGCGGATATTAAACAATAAATTCGTAAACTACAATTTTAGCCAGATCATGTATTTCTTACCACTGTGTATTTTTCCACCAACATCAAGATATATATATATATATATATATATATATATATATATATATATATCAAGATTATATATATATACAACAAATAATTAAAAATAATTAAGCGATTAAACTCACGACGATAAATGTAACTCTTACTTAAAACTTTTCAAAGAGCAAATTCTAAGTAATTAATCGATGAAAGATAATACATACATAAGTGATTAAGTAAACAAATATCTATTACTTCTGATTAATTCTTTATTCCTGTTTTTTCTTTTCTGCTCATTTTTTTTTTCTTTGACAGATTAAATAAGTACTATACTATATTAAAAATCTGAACGACGACGTATTACTATCAGATCTATGTGAACTGTATGAGAAAATGTAAATGATCGTAAAGGTAGATATACGCATATATATATATATATATATATATATATATATATACACATATATATGTGTGTAAAGTTGTTTAGAAGGGCTCACGTATAGTCGCTAAGAGTTGGATTTCGTTCGGCTGAGAAATTGATTCTGCTACCCTTAAAGAAAAGAGATAGGGAAAGAGAGAAAGAGAGAGAGAGAGAGAGAGAGAGAGAGAGAGAGAGAGAACGAAATAGAGAAAGAGTAAGAGTAAGAGTAAGAGAGAAAGAGAAAAGAGGCGGGACTCCGCCTTTCGGTGAGAGAGCCAAAAGAACGATGCTAAGTTGAGGCGTCAGAAGGAAACTTGGCTTTCTAGTACGCGTGGGTGTCCATGTAGGAGGTTCTTCGAGAAACCCCTCCTTTCACGTGGCACCTCCGCCCGTAGCTCTTTCAGCTTTTCTCTTGGACGATTTGAGAGAGGGAAAGAGAGAGAAAGAGAAAGAGGGAGAGGAGAGAGAGAATGATGTTCCGATGATAAGATCACTAGCGGGGGTAGTTGCCGGCAGAGAGTCCTTTCTGAATCATCATCCGATTTCATCGTCCGAGATTTTCTCTCTCTCTCTCTCTCTCTCTCTTCTCTCTCTCTCTCTCTCTCCCCTTTCTCTCTCTCTCTCTCTCTCTCTCTTTCTCTCTTTCTGTAGAAATCCTTCCTTGTCAGCAAACGCTCTTCGAGGCGAGGACAAGTCCCGTTGACGATCGGTCGGTCGGCAAGTTTTGAGATCATTATTTCTGCCTTGGTACCCCTCTTCTTGTGATACGCCTAGCTGTCAACGGCTCCAATACGAAATTCGGTCAAATTCTGTGACTTAGAACGGAGAACGGAGAATACTAAGTCGACTTCTTCGTCTTCATCATCGTCATCGTCATCATCATCATCTTCTTCTTCTTCTTCTTCTTCTCCTTCTTCTTCTCCTTCTTCTTCTTCTTCTTCTTCTTCTTCTTCTTCTTCGTCGTCGTCGTTATCGTCGTCATCATCATCATCTGCTACATTGTCATTCTTTTCTTCCACTTCTTTCTAATTCTCTCCTGTGTCTTCGCAAATATAAACATTAAAGAGAAACAAAAAAACAAAACAAAAAAAACAAAAAACAAAAAGAAGAAAAGCAAAAAAAAAGTAAAAACATTTCTCGTCCATATCTGGAAGAATCATGTTGAATCGATTTGAAGTGTTGTTTTAAAGTGTCACGCATATCGCATATCGGTCGATTGAGAATATTACATAGATACATATTGATAAAGCAAAGGAAAAGTGTTTCGTAAAGATATATCATATTAAACTACAAAGATATCGTGATTTGTTCGATGTGTCCTTCGAGTATAAGTTAATTATGCAAGAGCAGCAAGAAGAACAACGTGATATTGGTGGTGCCGATTGCTGCTACCAACAACAATGGCCGACGCAACAGCAACATCATCAACAATTATCGATGGTACCATCGCCGATGCAACAAATGGAAGGTGAGATTGTTGGATCGTGCTTATCTAACTTATCCTTTATCTACTAATTACATCCGTTCGGTTCTATATTATTCTCTTTATTCTTATGTTCTTTATGTTTCACGTTATTATCGTTCACGTTTACAAGTGCGTGCGTACCTTTATCGTAAATAATTTCACATGTGAAACATTCGACAATGAAATTCTATAAACGTAACATATCTATTTATGTATGTACGTACGTATGTATATTTCTTTCTCTTTATGTCTCTCTGTTTCTTTATCGTATCGATTAAAGGTATACGTTAAACAATTCGCCCCATTTATCTTAGCGTGTCTACAAAGCGCAGGAAGAGTAAAACGATCCCGAAGTCCGAATTTAAGTAAGTCGTCTTTGGCGTCGCACGCTTCGAATCCGCCGGCAGTAGCCGTGGTGGTAGCAACATCGTCGTCGTCTTCGTCGTCCACCTCTTCCGCGGACGGTCGAAATGACAGGAATAATAATAATCGACACCACGGGGATCATCATAATAATCATAATAATAATAATAATAATAATAATAATAATAATAATCATCATCATCATCATCACCATCATCATCACAATCATCATCGACGTAGAAGCGACGAGGGTACGGAAGAAATTGGTTCATCGAAGAGACCACTTCATCCGGCACTCGCTGGAGCTGGGGCAGCGCTCGAAGCTAAACCGCTTTGGGAAGAATTTCATCAATTGGGAACGGAAATGATCGTTACCAAAGCTGGAAGAAGAATGTTTCCTACTTTTCAGGTGAGAACTTACAAACCCAATCAAAATTTTCCTCAACCATTTCAATCATCCGTCTCAAATCCCATCCTTTATTTCTTCGAAGAGGAAAGAACAAAAGAAAAAAATAGAAAAAAAAAAAAAAACAGAAAGAGAACGGGAAGGAAATGACAGAAGAAAGTGACCACATTTTCAGTGTCGACTCTTTGGTTTGGATCCAAATACGGAGTATCTTTTGGTGATGGATTTTGTTCCGTGCGACGACAAGAGATATAGATACGCATTTCACAGCAGCGCCTGGGTAGTCGCTGGTAGGGCCGATCCAGTATCACCACCAAGGATTCATATGCATCCTGATAGTCCTGCCAGCGGAGCCCATTGGATGAAACAACCGGTCTCTTTTGACAAACTCAAGCTCACTAATAATCAACTCGATGACAACGGCCATGTAAGTCCGTCAAACTTATCATCCTTCAGAGATTCAAAATTGTCTACTTGAATCTTCTTCAAATCTATCCCTTCCTCCATTTTCGTTTCTTTTCCAGTCCTCGTTAAAACTCTCTCTCTCTTTCTCTCTCTCTCTCTCTCTCTCTCTCTCTCTCTCTCTCTCTCTCTCTCTCTTATTCTCTCTTCTTTCTCTCTTGAGGAGATGCTTCTTTTAAAGTACCCTAGTAATAAAGTAGAGTGAAAAATGCATCGTGTTTTCGATGACGATGCCGACGGCGACAACGTTCCTTCTCTTTTCTTCCACGTGTTTGTCGTTTCGGACGAGTTCGCTTTAATTGACCTGAGATACGAGACCGTGCCGTTTAACCAGAAATTATAAGTCACCCAAGAATCACCAACCATCACTCTTTTCGCGAGAAAGAAATATTACTTTGGCAATTCTCGTTCATTTTTCTATTTATTTTTATGTTTTTCTTTTTCTTTTTTCCTCAAAGTTTAACATTCCTCAACAAAGCTGCTTCTTCTTTATGTATAGAATCAAATTACGATCTATTATCATCGATCAACGATCCATAAAATAATCTTCTTCGCATTTCTATTATACTATTTTATTGATTTATTTTTCCTGTTTTTTTTTTTTACGCCTTTATACGTCAAAACATATAAAATAATTAATAGAAAAAGAAAAGATAGAAAATTAACAAATAAAATGTGTATATACGTACATATATGTATTTTCTGGATCATTTCGACTATTATGAATACTATAAATATCATCAAAATCTAAAGTAAATTGTGACAATTCAAAGAACCTTAAAATCATTCTAAATTAGTTCTACAATATTTCAGAAATATAATTATATTAAGAAATTTTTATATAAAAAAAAAATTTAGAAATTTCCATGAAAAATTGTTACAAAATTTGCCTAAAAATAGCTGTAAATATAAATCATTAGACATAAATATAATCATATCAGATAGAATATTCATTTCTCTTAAAGCATCTAAATATTATATATTTAAACAGCATACTCGCGAGATTTACCAAACGCAAAATAAGCTGTGATCGTCTTAGATCTTTAAGTTTTAAATCGATCTCTTTCTCCTGTCGCCACGATGGCATGGAATATCGTACGTTTAGAATATAATGTAAACACGGATAAAATAAACGAAAAGACGAAAGTATGGGAAAATAGGTCGAATATACGAAAGAATTAACAGCAGTCAGTAAGTTTGAAAAATGTTTTATATTAGAAATGAGTTATAAAATTTTATATACATATCGTGCATATATATATATATATATATACACCATGACTGAAGGAAAATGGATATATAAAAAAAGGATTTATACATAAATTATCAGTTTTTAACGGTTCTGTTCTAATTCAAATTCATCATAAATCTTAGCTACAAACAATACACTAGTATTAAGGTAAACTTAGAGACGTTTTGCTTGAGAGAAAAGAGAGAAAAAAAGAGAGAAAAAAGAGAGAGAGAGAGAGAGAGAGAGAGAGAGAGAGAAAAGAAATTGATTATAACCATAAATCTTACTTCTTTCAACAACTCCTTACATATAATCATCGATTTACATTAAAAATCGCTAATTTACGAACTCAGAGTCGACGATAGATGAAAGAAAGAAAGAAAGAAAGAAAAAAAAGAAGGTACGAAAGAAAGAAAGAAAGAAAGAAAGAAGGAAAGAAAGAAAAAAAAATAAATAAAGCAAAAAAAGGGGTCGATGCTCGGAACAGTTTAGAAGTTGATTCTTTTTCTCACAATCGAACGCAACGTAACAACATGCGTATTTAGAATTGAGTGGCCAAAAATAATCGGGATCTATCTGTCGTGCCAAATCAATCGATCGAGTCACTTTTAAACGGGACGTATCGATTCATTTGAAAGGTAGACGACCGATAGAATCGGTATTGCAAATGTAACCAAAAAGTATATAGACTATCTATTTACATTGTGTATGTGCGCGTGTGGTTCGTTAAAATCAATCGATTGATTAGAAGAAAATAATAAAAAATAAAAAAAGAAATAAGAATTGATAGAGAAACAGAAAAAGAGAGAAAAAGAGAGAAAGAGAAAGAGAGAGAGAGATGTATTCGTTGATTTTTCCGCGACTCGTATTACTTTGGTTTTTGCTTTTACTAATAGAATTGCTTCGAAATACGGACGATCGACATTTGATAAGATACATCTTGGAAACGAACGACACGCCTTTCTACTGGGAACGTCCCTCTATTTTTCGACGGTCACGGAATCCTTGAAAGAGAGCAGAGTCTCGCGCCCTCTGCTCGCGTTCCTTTCGAAAATTTATTGCTCGCCGTGTAAGAAGACCTTTGACACCAAAAAGGGGAACATAGAGAGAGAGAAAGAAAGAGAGATACAGAGAGAGAGAGAGAGAGAGAGAGAGAGAGAGAGAGAGAGAGAGAGAGAGAGAGAGAGAAAGAGAAAGAAAGAAAGAACGAAAGAAAGAAGAGTCAGAGTAGAAACAAACAGGCCAGTTTGTTCTTTTAATTGCTTACGGAAAAATGTGTTACAGGTCCATAGAAAAAAATCTTAAAGGAGGTGGTACTAAAGAATGTTTGAGAATACGAGTCTCTTAATTGACGTATCCTATCGAAGAGGGAATCGCTTTCCGGATCGCATGCCGTTCTCGTGCTCGAGTTTTCTTTTTCTCCTTTCTTTACTTTTCTCTCTTTTTCTATTTTTAATTTTAATTTTATTTTTATTTTTATTTTTATTTTTATTTTTATTTTTATTTTTGCGTGGCATAGATTTACTCAAAGAGGAAGAAGAATAAGGTTTGACGGGAGTATGGGAGAGATGTTCGTCGAAAAAAAAAAAAGAAAAAAGAAAAGAAAAAAGGAAAAGAGAAGGAAAAAAGGGCGTATGGACGTAAAGTCTGGGTAAAAGAGAAAGAAAAGTAAAAGACAAGACAAGAGAAAAGGAGAGAAGACAAGAGAAGAGGAGAGAGAGAAAGATAGAGTGAGAAAAGAGAAGAGAAGGGAAGAGAGGAGGAAGAGAAGAGAAGAGATTCGATTGCTTGTTTCGGGCCACACGCATTTTCCACCGGGCGCAAGGCAAAGCCTCTTCTTGGCTTTCTCTTCTTCTTTTTCTTACTTAGCGAGCGGCGCGACACACGTGCTCTCTCTCTCTCTCTCTCTCTCTCTCTCTCTCTTTCTATCTATCTATCTGCCTCTCTTCTTTCTCTCTTGATCGTCTTCTCTTCGTCAAGGCATATGCACATTAGCGTACGCATAGGAAAGAACGAAGAAGGGTGTCGTATTGCCGTTGGGTCGGGGGTTAGTTTTTACACTAATTAGTCACCGGTTCTCTTCTGCCTGTCAAACATTGTGACCGCCCCCCTGTGGTGCTTCTTCCTTCTCTTCTTCCTTCCCTCACGTGTGTTGCGTTCACTTTTCTTTCCTTATTTCCCTCTCTCTTATCCCCGCCCCTTTTCCATTCTCTCTCTCTCTCTCTCTCTCTCTCTCTCTCTCTCTCTCTCTCTTTCTCTCTTTCTTCCTTTTAAGCGAGATCAACGTTCGTCGAAAACGATTTAACATAAAACCATTTCTTTTCTTTTTTTTTTCTCTTGGACTCTACTCTTTCAGATCATCTTAAATTCGATGCACCGATATCAACCAAGATGTCACGTTGTAGTCGCACCCTCACCACCAGGTTCAGCGCCAGATCCAAGGACGGAAAACTTCAAGACATTTTCCTTCCCAGAGACGAGATTCACCGCGGTGACAGCCTATCAAAATCATCGTATCACCCAATTGAAAATCGCTAGTAATCCATTCGCTAAAGGATTCCGAGATTGCGAATCCGACGATTGCGAAACCGTAGCGGTATCTTCGGCAATACAAAATCCTGCAAAAAGATCGGCACCGAGTGGCACGAGTAATGTAAACGCAAATGCCAATGTCCTTACAACGAGCGGATATCCGAATGCTATAATATCTCAGGGAATGCAAATACCCGGTTTGTCGAGTCAAGAACATCATCATCAATTTTACGCGACCGCTACTCCAGGACCTTGGTCCACTTATCCCCCTCCTCCCCCACCCCCGCCGCCACCTCATCCCCATCATCACGGACAATCCAACCCTCACGTCAATTCCCTTCATTATCCTCATCCTCATCCTCATTCTCATCCTCATCCTCATCATACCCATCCTGGTACTTCTCTTTATGGACCACGATAATCCTCTATAATCGTATCTATATATCTATTTATCTATCTATCTATCTATCTACCTATCTATCTATCTACCTATCTATCTATCTATCTATCTATCTATCTATCTATCTATCTATCTATGTATATACATAAACGTGATCGAGTCGATGATACGTGTTTAAACCAAAGCGATTAAAACAACGTTACACATTTAATGTTAAGATTGTCAGATTATATCGTGGATATAAACATAATATGTATTTTGTAGAGATTTTATCTTATTTATATTAAACGTTAAATATATTTTCCAATGACGTATTGGTTACGAAAGATTTGATATTGTCTCAAATATATATATATATATATATGTATATGCATATATATGTATCTTGGGATTTGTATTAAAATGTTAGCCATTTCGATCGTAGGTTCGACGTAACGTCGTCCAAGAAGGAAAGTGCCTTTTGTAGGAGCAAAGTGCGTCTATTTATACGAGGTATCTCAAATGCCGAACGAGCCTAAAACGCTCTCTTGAGCCAAGACGGGAATGTAAACGCTCCGTGACAACCCATGAGAGTGCGGGACCGTTAAGTGCCTTAATAAATTATGCCATGAGTATCGTGCCATTGTACTTTTAGGTTTAGAGAGAAGTTACGTTCTCATCTAATAAAAAAGCATTTCGATGCGTTATCGTTCGATATTTACTCCAAAAAAGATAAGCGACTTTCCTTTACATAGGTATGTACTAGTCTACTTTTTGTCCAAAAAAAAAAGCGAAAATACAATGAGTTTCGATATAACTCAGACTGGTTCACTTTCTTTATATACCCATCAAATTTCTCCCTTACGAAGTTTGAGACATCCTGTTCTTGTTTTTTTTTTGTTAAACACACATCGTTCACCGATTATGTTCAGAATTAAATTAAAATTATCGTTATTGAATTATTGAAAAGATCCGAATAAAAATCATTAATATATAAAAACTAAGAAGATACTATTAATGACGAAAAAATCATATTATCTTCTGTAATAATTATATAAATAATTGTATATTTTAATAATTACATAAGTTGCATTTACATACGTACATACATACGTGTATACTAGTATGCGCAACACATGAGTATATTCGCGATCGATTAACAATGTGTTAAAATGTTGAAAGAACCATTTTCACAAATTATTTCTCGTATTATTATTATTATTATTATTATTATTATTATTTATATATACAAATAAATGAGAAAATGAAAATAAGAAAGCTTGTTAGACCCTGTGAATACTTATATCACTTCTCTTCTCGAATTTGAGTAGCTTCTGGCAATGGACCCTGATGCACGCGGCACCTACGGAGAGACGGACGCCTCTTGATTGATGACCGAGCATGAAACGACGCTGTGTAAACATATTAGCGTATCCTTAATGACCACGGATACATTTTCTCATTGGCGAGGAACGTTTCGCGGTTACGACTGAGTTTTACTAAATATTTTGAAAAATACATTTTATTATGTCCTTGATTCAAGCACTGAGAATTCATCAATGAGGGTCACTGTCGACCAATTTAATGGGACATCATTCGTTAACGTCGAATTATTTTTTATTCTACAAAATAATTATTAATATCATTCGAACGTGCATCGAAATTGTCGTTAATCCTTTTGATGAACGATTTATTCTTTTGTATGAAAAATTTTTAGAAGGAGGAAAAGAAAAGAGAAAGAAAAAGAAAATCTATTCCAGTTATCAAGCAACCATAAGAATGAAAATTAATAAATGTCTTTTATTATTTAGTAAATACGAGATCTAATAGAAAAACATTATAGCTGCACGTATTTTAATTTACATTAACCCTATATAAATACGTCATGTAACTCTGTAACAATTGATATTGTTACTTTATATACGAAATCTTTTATGATCTTTTTTTTTTTTTCTTTTTACAAGTTATACTTAGTACAATAATAATTCTACGACTTATAAATTATATAATTTTTGTTTAAGGATACACGAGAGAAAAAAAAAACAAAAAAAAGAAGTACAGAATTATAGAGGATTGAATTAATAAATATTT
>NC_140817.1:3392500-3500000 GCF_050613455.1 Vespa mandarinia | reverse complement strand
TCAAAAGAAGAGATATAGTATTATGGAAATTGGAAAAATTGTTGACTTACCTTTTTTTTTTTGTTGCAATCATAGCTTTGCGTATTTCGTCCAGATTGATTACATTTGGAATGATGATGATGATTTCGATTTCATTCGCAGAATTGAACATTTGAATTGTAAATGTCAAATCATTTCGTGAATATATAACGTACAATAATAATTAATGATCGAACGATTGAATATTTTTAATAAAATCGATGACTTCGAAAAGATATGTATTATTTTTGAAATTTTTTAATACGTAACAGCTTCAGATTACTAGATAAATACTGTCGGTAAAAAAGGAAACAGTTATTAATTGCCACGTCAGATGACGCTACGTTGAAGCGATATTAGCGCCAATAACGGGGAAATTTGGAAAAAATTAATGCTGTCAGCGCTCAACAGTGGTGAAATCATTAAACGAATTGCGTACCACTACATTCGATGCAAATAACTTTGACGTATATTTCGTTTATGTTGCAAGTTTTCTCGAAGAAAAAAAAAATATTTGTGTTAAACGTTTATGTGTTATGGTTATTGTATATAAAATAAATTATGGAAACTCCTGGATCTCGGGCACTCGAAGCTGCTAAAAATCTGAATGACTTGGCGATTTTTAAAAAACCAATTGGTGTTGCAAAGAAAAGTAAACACATTCATTCGAAAATTTTAGACGAAGATACATATATTGAAAAGATGGGAGAAATTATACAAAGAGATTTTTTTCCACATCTTGAAAAGCTTCAAGCTCAGAATCAATACTTGGATGCGTTAGAACAAAATGATGTGAAAAGAATGAGAGAACTTTATGAGAAATATAGTTCTGGTCGACCTGCTACGGAGAGACCTGCCAGTCCAGCTACATTTGAAACACCAATACGTAAGGATGAGTCAGAAGATGAACAGTTTAGATCTATAAAAGTGACCAGAGATATACCTTGTAAAACTGAGTCAAAAGAGAAAGATATAGAAGATAGAGTAGGTTTAGATACATTTTTAAGTATTAATACTAGCGAGGATAATGCAAGTTTTGAAGAAATGATGGTTGAAGCTGAGAGAAGACGTAAATTAAAATATGCATGGCTTTATGAAGCCGAAGAAAAATCAAATTTACTTACTGTAGAAAAATCTAACAACAGTTCTTTAGCCATTGAAAATGAAAATAAGAGACAACCGGTATTGGACACTTGGAATTACAAGAATAAAAATTATATTATGTATATTCCTGATGGTGTAGAATTAACACCGGATGAAAAGGTAGATTTAGCGAGAAGAAAACAAATGGTAATGCATGAGAATACACGACTGAGAATGAATCCATTCAATGAACAACAAAATAAAGAAACTATTAATGAATTGGCAAAACATCAGTCAAAAGTTAATGACGGTAAAATCGGGGTAGATGGAAAGGAAGTTGTAAAAAATGCAGCACCAACGGTGAATGGATATAGTTTTGTAGCTACACCTAGTCCTCGACCAGGAGAATGTGAAAGTCCATTGATGACATGGGGTGAAATTGAAGGAACTCCTTTTAGGTTAGATGGTGGTGATACCCCATTATTGAGAACTAGTCAAGGTCCTTCGTTCAGAATGGCAGAACCACCAAAAAGAGAACAGATCGCTTTACAATTAGCTGAGAAAGCTGGTGAACGACATAGAGATAGGAAAAATAAAGCACTCGAAGCAGCAAGAAAATCATTGGCGACGTAAGTATGAAAATGAACTGTGATGTTTTTATTTTAATTAGCCTTGAATCTTACGTTTTTATTATTTTACTTGATTTCCTTATTATAGGCCTTCGCCAAGATCGACCATTGACCGGTTAAGTACAATGTCACCTGCTGCAAGAAGACTGGCAACTCAAAAGCTTCGTATTGCGCATACTCCTTCACCCCGAAGAGTTTCTTCATCGAGAACACCCTCTATAGGTATTAGGACACCGACTACACCTAGGGCAAACACACCATTAAAACGTGACACAGATTCAACATCGGAAAGAAGTAATGGTAGTAGTCGAAGATCGGACGGTCCTGTTCTAACAGACAATTTACTCAATTTACCACCTCAAAGACAAAGGGCTTCTGATTTCTTTAATAAGTGAATAAATAAAGACAAATATGTGGATTTAATACCGATGTTATAAACGATATTTTGCATACTGCAAATAAATAATATTACCATATTGGTGAATATAGAAAATGTACGAACCTTGTAAATACGAACTTTAATAATAAGAATAAAATTATTGTATAATAACGATTATTATAAATTAATACTATGTATGATAAACAACGAAATATAATGCTTTTAATTTTTCAATGAATGTCTCGATTTCTTTTTCAAATTTGCAATATTTCAACTAAGGCTTTGATAACAATTTTTTAAAAGATATTTCCTCCTTTATGTTCTCGCAATAAAATTTTTCTTACGATTTAATTTATTCGAATATGTCACGCATTGTATTCTATGTTCGGTCACGTCTCGTATTTTTTTTTTACAACAAGGAAATAAAATGCACCGATACTTCAATGATCCTTTTAATAACCAAGAAATATGCCGGAAGAAATTAAGAACGATAAACAAAATAATGTCTACGAAAACCGGAAATGTATATAGTTATGAATAAAGACGAGGCAAAGACGCGGAATAAAATGACAACAACGAAATGAAACGAACGACATAATAAAAAATTATTGCAACATCCTTTCTTTCAATCGGATGGAATTCTTATATAAATGAGAGAAAAGAAGAGTAATAATCAAGTACAGAGTAAAAAGTAACTACGTGATAATGTCGTTGACTTGGGTAAAGGGTTTAACGTTATTGCTCTTGGTTTCTTCTATCTTGGCTCAAGATGGATGCACTTGTGGCGGTCTTGGATCAGGTATTCGAATATTGAACTTTTATCATATATTGAATTTTAATCAAATGTACTTGTTTGCGTTAATGCATTGAAACATATTAAATTATCAGGTAAAAATCCATGTAGCTGTAATGACATCGTCGTTCAAGCTGCCGAAGTTACGAAACCTATACAGTATCATGTATCACCAGAAGCTATAAACGAAGCTGTAACAATTCGTGAAGGTGGAAAATCGGGATGTTCTGAAACGCAAACTAATACATTGATTATACCGGATTTCACAACTGTGACTACACAATCGGACACTACTGTTACTAATGTAATTGATAATATCTTAAATCCAAGTAGTAGTATTTCTAATCCATCGATCAATCTAGACATCCCGAATAAACATTCTCCCTCCGAGTTGACCAGTGTCACTATTCAGACAGAACCTACTTCTTCGGATAAAAATATTCAAATAGTACCCAGGTAGGTAAAGTGATATAAATTAAACATATTCAATGAGATTTTTCTTATATTAAGATGATGAATAATTCGAATGATCTTTCAACAGTTTCTCGCCTGTTAGCAATCTTTGCAACCCATCGAGCAAACTAACGGCATTAACGTTGGGAACACGCGTTAAAGTAACTCCTGCGTATCCTGTTAAAACAAAATGTTGTCGAGGTAGTCCTTATCAAGAATGCATTAAATACATATCGGGTATTCGCGGCAATCCTTCTAGCGTGACACATCATATTGGAACTCCTATCGGATTGCCTCAATCAGAATCCGGAATTGGAAGTTACGATACCTCTAGCATCACCAACGATACTCCTGCTCCTTTTGGAACTCCTAGCGGATTATCTCCATTGGGATTCGGAAATGGAAACTATGGTACCTTTAGGAATATCTATGATATTTCTAATCCTTTTGGAACTCCTAATGGATTGTCTCAATCGGTATTCGGAAGTGGAAGTTACAGTACCTCTAACATCATTAATGATATTCCTACTCCTTTTGGAACTACTATCGGATTGCCTCAATCTGAATTTGGAAACGGAGGTTACACTAGCTCTTATAAAATCTACAACACTCCTTTTGGAACTGTTCAAGGTGGTAAGTAACTTTTACGATAAATATTATTTTAATGAGAACAAAGTTGATTTATCTATCAGATTTAATAGGAATTCCATCGCAACGTCGACCACAAGACCAATTACCAGCAGATCCCATATCATTGACTCTTGCTTATAAAAATCTGGTTGCACCACAAATATATTATAATAAAGGAAAGAAATTAATATCAGAGGGAAGTATATCGTTTGGACATAGAACATTGCCGATCGAAGCGAAGAAAGAAAAGAAATTGATTGATATACCCGAAGAAAAACTTGTTATCGTTGATAAGCCTATTGTCGAATTGAAACACTCTCCTGCGAGTTCTATAATGATCGGCGAGAACGACGACGAGGAAGATAATCTTGCCGAGCTTGAAGCTATGGAACGTGAAAACTTGGAACAGAGAGAACAAGTCAATCGCGTGAGAACGAATTTTTTAAGTTACGGGTAAGGAAAGAGTAATACGAGATAAATAGAATCGAAGATATATCTAATTTTTGTAATTATCATTAAAATTTTATTATGTCATTTCAATTATTTCAGAGACGTAGGTTACCGACCAATCGATTTAAACGTTGTCGAATCAGGCCTCGCCACAAACACACCTTCGTTAAATTCTCAAGGAATAGACCAAAGGAATGTACCAAATGGAGAAGAAAATGGCGTAGGTGGAAAATTAATTGGAACAAATGTAGGATATAAATCAACAGGATCTTGCGGACCCATTGGACCTCCTTTACCAGGTTATATACCAGGATCTATAATAATTAAAAACGATGTCGAAACAGAGACACCAAGAGACATTGAAGAGATTGACACGAATACTTATAATTACAACGTCGATAACATTGAAATCAACGAGGACAACCAATTTGGCCCAGAATCGGGAATCATTGCTAGATTACGCAATGCAGCACGAAAACATTCGGTATCGTCCTTGTGCTTTAAATGATGACCTACCTTAGCCCGCTTAAATTTATAGAAAAATTCTAATTGTCTGTTAAATATCAAACGTATCGTTTGAAATCTTTATTGTGCCATTTCGCTTCGAGTATAAGATATTTACTTCAAACATGTGATACATTTAGTAAATGTATATATATATATATATATATATATATATATTAAAATAAAACATTATTTATGATATCTATAAAAATTAATTTAATAATTACACACCGATACCTATTCTCCTCTCTTAAAAACCATTGGAAATAATATATCTTCGAATAATTATATTCAGATTATACGATAACTAAATGTTTTACGTATTAAAATAATTTTCAAAGTATCCAGATATATATTAGTAGGCGCATATATATATATATATATATATATATATATATATATATGTGTATATATATATATAAAAGATGAATTTTAGTTGATTTTCAAAGGACTGTTTAAGAGTCAAGCCGATTTGTAACGCGAACAAACTCATCCACGAAGATCCTCCTCTTATGTTTGCGTACATCGAAATTTATGGTCTGCCTTCGACTTCCTTAACCTAAAGCACGGCTGTCAACGCATCATAAAACGCTACGGCCGAGAAAAGGGAATCCGCGTGCTGGTTCGAGACCACATGGCAGAACACGATGATTGTCTCGAAGGAAGCATAATGTATCCATGAAAGAGAGAGAGAGAGAGAGAGAGAGAGAGAGAGAGAGAGAGAGAGAAAGAGATAGAGAGAGAGAAAGGCGGCCGTCTTTCTATTTAAAGAATCTCCAAAGCTAGGCCCAGGGCATGACCTTACTGTGAGAATATTTTGTCTTTTTCCTTCTTTTCTCTCTCTCTCTCTTTCTCTCCTTCAAACCACGTAGATGAACTTTACGATACGCCGTTCTTTTGGTGTTAGTAACATGATTTGTTTCATTTACATATGCTACTGTAAATTGTCGTATCGTCGTGAATAAATCACTTCGCGTGAAATAATATCTTGAGGTTTAATTAATGGATGTTTGAAGGTACTGAATGAAATATATATTCATTAATTATGTATTCACTCTGAAACGTAACAATGAAAAATCATCGACTTTCGTATGGCTGGTACTCATTGATTTGGTATTTCAAAAAATTATTATCAGTATTTTAAATAAATAATCAATATTTATAATAAATAATCAGTAGGTAATATAATTGATCAGTATTACGTCGATCGATATAAAAATCGTCAGTATTTTAATATATTTGCAAATATGATAATTCGTCAGGATTTTAAATGACATAACTAGTATTTATAATAAACTAAGACGCTGTTCTGACATTTAATTATTTATATTAACCAGTTATATTACGAAACTATAGTCTATTATAAATATCGATCTAAATATTCACATATACTGATAATTTATTTTAAAAAAAGAATCAAATTACAAATCACTATAATTGGTAAAAGATATGTGCCATAACAAAATCGCAGACAATATTTACTTTCTATTTCTAGCAATGTAAGTTACTAAATATTTTTTCACAAAAATACACTCATATATCACACGTCGAAAATCAAGAGATCTTTATCTGTTTACGAAATATCAAATTAAGTTAAAAGTCACGAATACAATTCTTTTGATTATTGTATTACTTCTTCTTTAATATACAAACAAAAAATTATCACATTTACGAAGATATAAACAAAAATATATACAGTAAACATGATAAATAAAAGTGTTATAAAAGTTCATTGATTATCCTATCCCTTGAATTTTCATAATAAACAAGGATACTTGCTGTAAATATACGATGTTATATTAATTTTGATCTCTCATTATGACGGAAGAACGTGAATAAGAACGATGTGACAACACAAGATAAAAAATAAAAGCAACGTGAGAAATCTCGTAAAAGATTAATCTCTTATTAATCGAATATAAATGAAGATTGCAATGTTATCATCATGTACTATGTTACGATTTATTATCTTTGATGTTGTTAAGATATCGCACGAGCATCGTGCCAAATCTCTGAATTTGTAAATCTCCAACTATATAAAGCGGCACCTTCCTTTTCGAAAACATAACGAGTTTGAGATCGTAAAGTAAAATGTCGAGGATAGCGAATACGATATTCCCCATCTTCTTCTTCTTCATCTTTTTGTCCGTTTCGACTCGGACAACGCTTGGTGAAGATAGTTCGGATCTAAACGATAAAGTTTACAGTTTCGTAGAACCAGAAAGATCACTTCAAGATGAGCAAGAAAATACCAAAGATACTACCGATAACATAGATCTATCGATGCAGCAGACAAATATACAGAACGTTAAAGAAAAGAATGAATCGTTTAAAGAAGACGAACAGGAAATGATCGATTTTTCTGACAATAACGAGACTTTAATTAACAAAAATAATGAAGAAGTAAATAACGAGGTGAGTGTAATTATTTCTGATCATATATTGAAATGAATGAAATTATAAATTCAGGAAAAATTTGTTTTTTTTTATAAATAGATTGAACGTGCAGTTATGATACAACATTTAGAAGAATTAATCGAGAATTTATCGGAATATATGAAGAAAAAAGATAAGGAACAACAGACCCACGATAAAATTGGACAAGTATATAAGAAAAGAGAAATTAAAACACGAAACAGCTTACCAAAACGTCAAGTAATTTCTACTGATGGATGTTTACTAACGGAAGTAATTCCAACGGCAGTAACATCGGTGTCATCGTCATCATCATCATCATCATCATCATCATCATCATCATCATCATCGTCGTCAAGTTCATTGGCAACAACATCGTCATCGTCATCGTTTAGTTTTCCGACGCCTTTACCACTGGAAGTTTTGAAGCAGATAGAGTGTGCCGCTGAAGCGATTGAATACGGACACTCTCATTTATTAAGTACAATAGTACACGAAATTTTATGCGAAGTAAAGAAACTGCTGCATTATCTGTTGCACGCGTGTCTCAATTTGTTGAGTGAAATCTCAATTGGACCACAGAATAATTTATTGGAAGCTAACGTCGGTTCAATTTTTGTTGAATTCTTAGAGCGTGCCCCAGTGATAGTTGCAGAATTATTGAAGGAACCACAACATCTGCTCGCTTTACCAGAGATTATAATAAATGCTATACCATTAGAAGACATCGTTCTAACGATCAATAGGTTGAAGGAAGATTTTCTACTTCTCTTGGAACGTATTTATCCGGCTTTTTCTCAACTATTTAAAAGTATCATCGAAATAAAAGGAAAGGAAATTGACATCATCTTATCTTACGTCGATGCATTCAAGACGTTTTTCTTAAATTTGATCACGAGTTTTATAACAAGTGCCGATATATTGCTAAGTGATGTGCAAATTGGACCGATCTTTTTAAATTTCGTTAAAGCTGTTTACGATGGTTATCAAGTGTCTGGTATCCAAGAAATATTTATCAATAGTCAGTCATCGGCTTCGTCATCGGCTTCATCATCGGTTACCACTTTGTCGGAACAAGACAAAGTCTTACCCGTGATACCGCTATCATCGCAGTCTACTAGTTCTGCTGCTGTAACCTCTACCTCAACAAGCGAAGCAGAAATTGTACCCATTCAAGAACCGCTAATTCCATCCGTCCCATTGCCTTCTAGTGAAGTAAGTACGTCTTCTTCAACCTCGACAACTACTGTTGTTAGCGAGCCGAAAATCTTGATCGAAGAAATTCCATCGACCATAACCACAACAACGACGACAACAGCTGCAGCGGCAGCAACAGCAGCAACAGGAGCAGTAGCAACGACATCAGCAACCAGCTCCTCTTCCTCCAATCTATTAAGTCCAATCTCAAATATCGACACTACCGACGTAGTGTCTTCTTCGTCGAGTTCTTCCTCATCCACTTCAAGTATCTCGACTCTGCCAGAATTAGACGAAACAGTTACATCATCCACAGCGACATCATCCAGTTCTTCATCTTCCACATTACCAGAATTATCTAAAGCATTAGTCGAACCATCCTTTTTATCACGCGTGATACCAATAATTTCATCAATTTCAAGTAGAACAAAAGATCTAACTAGTGCAACTTCTTCAGCAATTTCAGATGGAAATCTCTTGACTGATACTACTGCTTCTTCCTCCTCTGCTTCTTCCTCTTCCTCTAGCTCCTTGTTATCGAGCATTAACCCAGTAATTTCCACTGTTTCACCTTCATTAACATCAAGCAGTGCTTCCAGCAGTGCCTCCTCCTCTAGTTTCATTGATAATTATGCATCCCCTGTTACTCGTATAAAAAATATTCTTCCAGTAACTAACACAAATTCGGCAAGCAGTTCTTCCGCAGTCAGTACGTCTTCTAATCCTACGATAATTGTCCCTTCATCACCAATTCTAAATCCTTATAGAAGAAAGTTTCAAGTAAGTTCTGCTGTTCCTGCTGTCACAAGTTTATCAGCAACAACTTCTGCAGCAGAGTCTTCAGGTATCTCTTCCAGTAGCCTCTCAGGATTCCCTTTGAAACTAAAGTGGCCAGTGGTTTTACCCAGAAACAAAGTTATTGCCGCTATTGGTAACAATAATCTCATACCAGGAGACATTGTCCTCATGACCTTAAAGTCAAATAAAACTTACTTCAGTCGTATCACCGACGAAATCAGTCCACTAACATTCGAGTTTCTTAAACCTAAAATGTTTCCAGGAATTTTGAATACTTTCGGCAGAATTTGGAAACTCGTTCCAGGAGATTTCAATGATATTAATTGTGAATCTCTCTTCAATAGTATATATTAATCGAATATATACAATAAACATAATTAATATATATAAATAATACAAGTTAATAACGATTGTTATATCGAATTTTATGAAATAAATGAATATCTATTTTTTTACCATATATTATACATTCTATATATATATTCTTATGGTCTGTGACGCAAACCTTTTTTTCCTTATCCTTTAAATAAAATTCAAAATGTATGATAATAATTAAACAATTACACATTTTCAACCAAATTATTCTCTAAGCAATTAAGCAAATTGGATTATTCTTTATTCAGACACGTAAAACTGTAGTACTAAAGTATATAATTAATTCAATCAAATATAATAATATCTCTAAGTTCATATTTTCTAGTATCAAATGGAATATATATTCACTAATTAAATATTCATTCTCAAACATTTCCATAAAAAATAATCGATTTTCTTATAGTTGCTATTTATTGGATACGGATGACTACAAATTTTTAATCAGTATATTAAAAAAATGATAAGTATTTATAATAAGACATCAATATTTACTATAAATATTTCTCCAAATAATTCAAATTTGTCAATATTTTTATTAAAATATTTGTGAATATTTAAATAATTTGTCAGTATTTTAAATAGACGGCCAGTAATTCTAATAAATCAAGACGCAATCCTGATACTTAATTATTTATAATGACCAGTTATATTACGAAACTGATATGTTATTATAGATAATGAACAAAATATTCATGTTTCTATTAAAAGTCAAAAAAAAATTCGAAGAGATCATTCAATGTATCGTAACAAACAAGTTTAGCAAATTACAATGACAAATTTCGAATTAAAAAAGGGATTATACTTTTTATGTGTATATTTGTGCGTTTGTGCATATAGAAAAGCGTTATTAGAAAAGTAAAGTATATTTACGGATTTCTTTGTTCTCTTTTATGGAAACATATAGTATTATGAAATGAAATGGAAAACAAGGACAGGAAGTTTAAATATTTGTTGTTTGAAAAATGGATATGTAAAAAGACGTACAAAAGATGTTCGTATCGAAATCAATCAGTAAAATCTCGAACGATGATCGAACAAAGTTTGAATATGACATCGACAATTAAGTATTTTCGTGAATTTAAGTAATTTCTTTTTAGCAATCGAATACGATCGGATAAGGAAGAATGGTTATATCAATATATGTACATAATGATGTGGAAATAATTATGTTTTAAAATATCTTGTTTGATATGAGATACGCATCATCACAAAATGACAAAAAATACTTATACACAACCTCCAACAAGGTAAATTATCAAATATTTTTTTCTTATCTCTTTTTATATACAGAAAATATTAATCGAAGAACAAAACGAATAAAACTAAATTACATTTACATTCAAATATCTCACGTCGAAATTCAAAAGATTTCTACCTGCCTACGAGATATCAAACTAAGTTAAAAGTCACGATTATAATTTCTTCGATATATTACTGTTACACTGCTTCACCATTAATATACAAACAAAACATTATCAGGTGGAAATTTATGAAAATATCAATAAAAATACGTGTAATAAAAATGGCACGTAAAAATGTGGTACAAAATTTCATTGATTATCCTATCCCTTGAATTCTCATAATAAACAAGGATACTTACCGCAAACGTATGATGTTATATCAATTTTGATCTCTCATTTTGAAGAAAAAACGTGATGGAGAATAACGAGTCAAATGAAGATAAAAAAATAACGTGAGATATCTCATAAAAGATTAATCTAATATAAACGTCTTAATCGAATATAAACGACGATTGTAATGTTATTATCATTTTCTGTGTTACGATTTATTATCTCCGATATTATTAAGATACCGCACGATCATCGTGCCAAATCTCGAGCTGGGATTGTAAATCTTCGACTATATAAAGCAGTTCTTTTCTTTCCAAAAACATAACGAGTTTGAAATCATAAAGTAAAATGTCGAGGATAGCGAATACGATATTCCCCATCTTCTTCTTCTTCATCTTTTTGTCCGTTTCGACTCGGACAACGCTTGGTGAAGATAGTTCGGATCTAAACGATAAAGTTTACAGTTTCGTAGAACCAGAAAGATCACTTCAAGATGAGCAAGAAAATACCAAAGATACTACCGATAACATAGATCTATCGATGCAGCAGACAAATATACAGAACGTTAAAGAAAAGAATGAATCGTTTAAAGAAGACGAACAGGAAATGATCGATTTTTCTGACAATAACGAGACTTTAATTAACAAAAATAATGAAGAAGTAAATAACGAGGTGAGTGTAATTATTTCTGATCATATATTGAAATGAATGAAATTATAAATTCAAGAAAAATTTGTTTTTTTTTTTTATAAATAGATTGAACGTGCAGTTATGATACAACATTTAGAAGAATTAATCGAGAATTTATCGGAATATATGAAGAAAAAAGATAAGGAACAACAGACCCACGATAAAATTGGACAAGTATATAAGAAAAGAGAAATTGAAACACGAAACAGCTTACCAAAACGTCAAGTAATTTCTACTGATGGATATTTATTAACGGACGTAATTCCAACGGCAATAACATCGGTGTCATCGTCATCATCATCATCATCATCATCATCATCATCGTCAAGTTCATTGGCAACAGCATCGTCATCGTCATCGTTTAGTTTTCCGACGCCTTTACCACTGGAAGTTTTGAAGCAGATAGAGTGTGCCGCTGAAGCGATTGAATACGGACACTCTCATTTATTAAGTACAATAGTACACGAAATTTTATGCGAAGTAAAGAAACTGCTGCATTATCTGTTGCACGCGTGTCTCAATTTGTTGAGTGAAATCTCAATTGGACCACAGAATAATTTATTGGAAGCTGACGTCGGTTCAATTTTTGTTGAATTCTTAGAGCGTGCCCCAGTGATAGTTGCAGAATTATTGAAGGAACCACAACATCTGCTCGCTTTACCAGAGATTATAATAAATGCTATACCATTAGAAGACATCGTTCTAACGATCAACAGGTTGAAGGAAGATTTTCTACTTCTTTTGGAACGTATTTATCCAGCTTTTTCTCAACTATTTAAAAGTATCATCGAAATAAAAGGAAAGGAAATTGACATTATCTTATCTTACGTCGATGCATTCAAGACGTTTTTCTTAAATTTGATCACGAGTTTTATAACAAGTGCCGATATATTGCTAAGTGATGTGCAAATTGGACCGACCTTTTTAAATTTCGTTAAAGCTGTTTACGATGGTTATCAAGCGTCTGGTATCCAAGAAATATTTATCAATAGTCAGTCATCGGCTTCGTCATCGGCTTCATCATCGGTTACCACTTTGTCGGAACAAGACGAAGTCTTACCCGTGATACCGCTATCATCGCAGTCTACTAGCTCTGCTGCTGTAACCACTACCTCAACAAGTGAAGCAGAAATTGTACCCATTCAAGAACCGCTAATTCCATCCGTCCCATTGCCTTCTAGTGAAGTAAGTACGTCTTCCTCGACCTCGACAACTACTGTTGTTAGCGAGCCGAAAATCTTGATCGAAGAAATTCCATCGACCATAACCA
Source organism: Vespa mandarinia (assembly GCF_050613455.1). Lineage (NCBI taxonomy): Eukaryota > Metazoa > Arthropoda > Insecta > Hymenoptera > Vespidae > Vespa > Vespa mandarinia. The sequence continues at coordinate 3,486,745 of NC_140817.1, read as the reverse complement.
CAACAACGACGACAACAGCTGCAGCGGCAGCAACAGCAGCAACAGGAGCAGTAGCAACGACATCAGCAGCCAGCTCCTCTTCCTCCAATCTATTAAGTCCAATCTCAAATATCGACACTACCGACGTAGTGTCTTCTTCGTCGAGTTCTTCCTCATCCACTTCAAGTGTCTCAACTCTGCCAGAATTAGACGAAACAATTACATCATCCACAGCGACATCATCCAGTTCTTCATCTTCCACATTACCAGAATTATCTAAAGCATTAGTCGAACCATCCTTTTTATCACGCGTGATACCAATAATTTCATCAATTTCAAGTAGAACAAAAGATCTAACTAGTGCAACTTCTTCAGCAATTTCAGATGGAAATCTCTTGACTGATACTACTGCTTCTTCCTCCTCTGCTTCTTCCTCTTCCTCTAGCTCCTTGTTATCGAGCATTAACCCAGTAATTTCCACTGTTTCACCTTCATTAACATCAAGCAGTGCTTCCAGCAGTGCCTCCTCCTCTAGTTTCATTGATAATTATGCATCCCCTATTACTCGTATAAAAAATATTCTTCCAGTAACTAGCACAAATTCGGCAAGCAGTTCTTCCGCAGTCAGTACGTCTTCTAATCCTACGATAATTGTCCCTTCATCACCAATTCTAAATCCTTATAGAAGAAAGTTTCAAGTAAGTTCTGCTGTTCCTGCTGTCACAAGTTTATCAGCAACAACTTCTGCAGTAGAGTCTTCAGGTATCTCTTCCAGTAGCCTCTCAGGATTCCCTTTGAAACTAAAGTGGCCAGTGGTTTTACCCAGAAACAAAGTTATTGCCGCTATTGGTAACAATAATCTCATACCAGGAGACATTGTCCTCATGACCTTAAAGTCAAATAAAACCTACTTCAGTCGTATCACCGACGAAATCAGTCCACTAACATTCGAGTTTCTTAAACCTAAAATGTTTCCAGGAATTTTGAATACTTTCGGCAGAATTTGGAAACTCGTTCCAGGAGATTTCAATGATATTAATTGTGAATCTCTCTTCAGTGATATTTATTAACTTTCAATGATATATATTAATCTTTAATAGTATATATTGATCGAATTTATAGAATAAACAAATATTTTTGATTGTTATCACTAATATTATGAAACAAATAAATAAAAATCTATTTTTGCATCATATATTGTATATTCTATACACTTTCTTATAATCCGCAATGCAAATGTCTTTTTTTTTTTTTATTTTTTTTTTTTATATGCACAGCGTGTAGAAAAAAGAACATACACATACACACACATATATATTTCTAAGAAAATTATTCTCTAAACTGTTAGGTGAAGAGATTTATTCTTTATCGAGTTATATAAAATTATAATACAAAAATATATAATTAACTCCATTTAGAAAATGACAGAAAATTAAATATTTAATATTTTGATAAGAAATTTTTCTTTCTGTTAACGATATTTAATAGATAAGACATCTGTTATTATTGAAATGATTACTTTGCTTATGTAATCCAATAGAACTATGTATAGTATATTTATATAAATTATGGTTTTCATTAGTAAGTTGGTTATTAATAAAATCGAGATTAATTAAATAAAGAATGATAAAATGCCGGCTGAAGAAATTAATTCTAAAATGTCTACGTAAGATTCTACAAAGAAAATTATATAAAAGATAGAAATCATAATGATAACTAATAAAAATACGTGATGAAAAGAACGAAATATTTAATAATTTAACAAAAACATAATAAAAAGGAAAAGAATACACACACGAATAAAAACTTACGGACAAATACTATCCAGAGCTATGAAAACATTTCTGTTTTTTCGATACATTTAACGCAAGTGTTTTAAATTGATACTTCATATAACCAAATTTATAATCATTAAAAAAGATTTAGCGGAATGGTAAATATATGCGTTATTGATAAAATTAGTATATAAGAGAGATGACGTTGAAGACCGTCAAAATACTTTAAAAGGGGTTTTTGATTAAAATCAACGGAATCATGGCACGACGTACTTTCTTAACAGTCTTATTGGCATCTACCATCTTGGCATATGTACAGGTAAGCTCATTTTGACTGTACAATTATAATAAAATATCAAATTTACGATTAATAAAAACATAAAGAGAATAAAGTTCAATACGTTCTTTTTCTTTTCTTTCTTTCTTCCTTTTTTTTCTTATTATGTTAAGAAATAGTTTATCGATCAGGAATATATTCAAATGTTGCATTCAACTTATGTACCCAATTATTAAAATGTGTAAGTCACTTAATATTTAATACTCTTTATTGTATCTCGCATAATGTTTTGTATTTAATTTTAATATTATCACAATTTTTTGAAACTTCTTGAAATATTTTAAAATAAAGACTTTAATTTAATTATGAACAGATAGCCCGTATGAAAAACACATTACATATTCTTTTATATATATATATATATATATATATATATATATATATCTTGTGTATGAGTGTCTATTTTATATATATATATGAATAATGTGTCTTAATAATATAATACTTATCCAATAAGATAAATATATGTAAGATATAAATAAAAATTCGTTGATATCATTATCACAGACTAATCCCGTATCGGGCAACGTTCTAAACACAGTAATTATACCGAATCAATTACTCGAGCCCGAAATATCTGTATTCCAAAATAATTTAAAAGAAACATGGACAAACGTGAAGAATACGATACAAGAAAAAATCAAGGAATTGGTTGAGGATTCCTCAATCAGCAATGACTTCTTAAATACTGTCGAAACGTTGATTCATAAACTCAAACTAACGATTGAAGAAAGTATTGAAGGTAGTGATAAACTTAAGGATCCCGAACCATCTAAAAATGAACTAGTGTATAGTTGGGTGGAACATCAGAAAACATTTGAGGAACAATATGAAGAAATGAAAAATTCAAATGTGCAAGCGATCAGTGATGAAATTAAAAATGCAATAAAAAAAACAAAAGCAGCTATACAAATCGCTATAGATATTGTTCGCGCGCGAATAGAAAATATTGAAAAGGTATAATAATACGTTTAACACAATAGATCATAGATCAATCGATTAATATTGAACATGTGGATGTATTCGTATTGGATAATAATCTTTTCTTCTTTTTATTTTATTAAATTTTAATTTTCATTAGAACAACGATAAGGAAATAGTAATACAATATGATGACGATGGTCTTAAAATTAACGACAAGGTATGGCAAAGTTGGAACGAATTCAAGAACCAGCTTAAGGAAAAAATATTGAATAATCCTAAAGTAAAAGATATTGTCGAGAAAACTAACAAGATGATAGAAAAAATTAAAGATGACCTGGAAAATATTATTGACGCTATTGACAAAGTATGTATTAAAGATATAAATATCTACGAAACATACAAGACAAAATTAATTAAATGCGTTTTCCTACATTTATTATACAATAATTGATTTGTTTGTCCTCTTTTTCTTCTTTTTTCCATTATCACTAGACCAGATATTTTGAAGAGAAAAAGGACGATTTCGCGAATTACAGTTGGAAAGAAAGATCAAAGAAAACTTTGGAGAACTTAAAGAAGAAACTTGAAGACAACTTGAAGGATAATTTGAACAAACCCAAAGTACAAGCAATCATCAAGAAAACTAATAAAACGATCGAAAATACTAAAGATACCATCAAGAAAATTATAGAGTCTATTAGAAACAGCATCGACAAAAATCCCAAGGTATATAATAATGCCATAATATATCTACGATACATACATAATCAAATTTATTAGAAAAATTAATTAAACATGTATTTCTATACCTATTGAACAATAATTGATTTGCTCGTTAGTTTTCATTTCTTTTTTACTTTTTCTTTTCTTTATTAGCAACCAGAAAATCCTGAAAATGAAGAAGAATTAAAAGATGGCAGAATGGAAGATCTTGAATCTGATGTTTTTGGAAAAACAGTAAAGGAAGGTTGGAATGACTTCAAGAAACATATTGACGATAAATTCAAGAAAATTTTGAACAATCTTGAGGTAAAAGAAATCTTCGAGGCTTTAAAAAAAGAAATCAAAAAGAGGTTTCCGAACGTATGTATTAACAACATAACATACTTATGATACATATGCGATCAAATTAATTAGACATGTATTTCTATATCTATTGAGCAATAATCGATTTTCTCGTTAGTTTTCATTTTTTTTTTCACTTTTTCATTTCTTTATTAGCAACTAGAAAATCTTGAAAATTATGAATTTGATGTTTTTGGAAAAACAGTAAAGGAAGCTTGGAATGGTTTCAAGAAACAGGTTGACGATAAATTGAAGAAAATTTTGAACAATCCTGAGGTAAAGGAAATCTTCGAGGCTTTAAAAAAAGAAATCAAAAAGAGGTTTCCGAAGGTATGTATTAACAACATAACATATTTATGATACATATGCGATCAAATTAATTAGACATGTACATCTACATCTATTGAACAATAATCGATTTGCTCGTTAGTTTTCATTTTTTTTCACTTTTTCGTTTCTTTATTAGCAACTAGAAAATCTTGAAAATTATGAATTTGATGTTTTTGGAAAAACAGTAAAGGAAGCTTGGAATGGCTTCAAGAAACAGGTTGACGATAAATTGAAGAAAATTTTGAACAATCCTGAGGTAAAAGAAATCTTCGAGGCTTTAAAAAAAGAAATCACAAAGAGGTTTCCCAAGGTATGTATTAACAACATAACATATTTATGATACATATGCGATCAAATTAATTAGACATATATTTCTATATTTATTGAACAATAATCGATTTGCTCGTTAGTTTTCATTTTTTTTTCTCTTTTTCGTTTCTTTATTAGCAACTAGAAAATCTTGAAAATGAAGAAGAATTAAAAGATGGCAGAATAGAAGATCTTGAATTTGATGTTTTTGGAAAATCAGTAAAGGAAACTTGGAATGACTTCAAGAAAGATTTTAACGATAAATTGAAGAAATTGTTGAACAATCCGAAAATAAAGGAAATTATTGAGGAAGGTGAAAAGGTAGTCACACAAGGTAAAAACTCCGTCAAGGAATTCATTGAATCTATTCATAATCAAATTAAAAATATCAAGAATTAATTTGAAAATTATGATGGACATATATATACATATGTAATACATATGTATTACATATAGTATAGTTCATTGATATTATCATGAAATATGATCAATACGAACAATGAATATGTATTCATTTTTAAAAAAATTAAACAATAAAGTTTAACTATTGTCTTCATCTAATTTGAAGATTTTTATTTTTCTTTAAAGCATTATTATATATATATATATATATATATATATATATATATATATATATGTGTGTGTGTGTGTGTGTGTGTGTGTGTGTGTGTGTGTGTGTGTGTGTGTGTGTGTGTGTATTTATATAAAGGAAAAGAAAAATTAAAAGAAAACAGAATTCTAAAAAGAAAAATATATTTTTCGATAAAAAAGAACGAAATCGTCGTTACATATAACATTAATTAGAAATTCCTTTATATAGATAAGATTATATTATATGAGTAAGGTTCATTGCATCTGATATTATTTAAAATATTAAATTTATTTCTAATATTACCGAAAATATCTTTAATCGAAATTAACGCAATATATGATTAATGAAATATATCATAAAAATAAAACTTTTTACTTAAGATCAATTCAAATGATGTTTTCGAATGAAAGAGAGGGATATAATAAGAGAAAGAAAAATAAGATTTATACGATACAAGTTGAAATGTTCGCGAGGTCAAGGTTCTTATAAAGACAAAGATAAACCGAGAATACCAAACACATTTGTACATGCACGTATACGAGACGTATACGAGACGCGTACGAGCACGTATACGAGACAAAGACAGAGACAGAGAGAGAGAGAGAGACAGAGAGAGTGAAAGAGAGAAAAAGAGAGAGAGAAAGAGAGAGAGAGAGAGAGAGAGAGAGAGAGAGAGAGAGAGAGAGAGAGAGAAAGAAAAAGAGGACAGAAAATTATTTCACAATTACATATATGTCGATAGTGTAAGAGTTGAATAGACAAAATTATATGTTTGATAACGAGACGCATCGATGAAGATTTTTCCGTAGAACCTTGTCCTCGAGAAAAACTCTACCATTATTCACCCAAGTGCACTTTACTCTATTGATAAAAATATATAAATACAAATATATAAATATATATATATATATATATATATATATATATATGTATTTACGTATATATGTTTTTATGATAGCAAAGTATCAAAGTATCGAAATAATTGATGAACGTTTTATATGATTTCGATTAAAACTGAGTTATAGACAAAATCAAAAATGATGAAACATTTTTCTTTCTTTCAAATGACTACTAGTTTCAATATCGTGAAAAAAATGAATCTGTGTGGTTTATCAAAATCGATTGATAATTTAAATCTTGGAACGTTAACTTTTTTCACTTATGAAATGATAAGATTTGAATTTTTCAAATTGTAATGATAAAAAAAGAAAAAAGAAAAGAAAAAAATAATTATTATTAATAATAATAATAATAATAATAATAATAATAATAATAATAATAATAATAATAATAATAATTATAATAATAATAATAATAATAATAATAATAATAATAATAATAATAATAATAATAATAATAAAACGAAACGAAAAACACAAAAAGAAAATTGATATTGATAGTAACTTCGAAGAGAAATATTTAATATATTATTCAGAATTGGAATGTGTTTAAGAGAAATGAAATCGAAGAAAATTATCGTCTATCTCTTTCTCTCTTTCTCTCTCTTTCTTTAATTTCAAATAAAAACGAGAATATCGTTCTTCTCCTTCTTAGTTAAATGAAGATAAACTACTCTTTGCCCTCGTGTAGCGACATTAATAGATGATAAGCATCGTCTATAAAGGAAGCAATATCAGAAGTTCGTGTATCAGTCTTCTTTAGTAATCTGACGAGTTTGAATTCTTTGAAGAAGTAAGAAAAAGAAAAAAGATCATCGAAAATGAAGATCGCATATCTGATCGTCCTAACAGTATTTCTCGTTTATACCGAGGCTAAAGTAGTACCACCTAGCAATGTTGAAGCTCAACAAACGTCGAATCAACCTCTTCAATTATCCGAATTAATTAGTCAAGCACAAGCGAATATCAATACTTTGGCAGTTCAGCTTCAAGAAAAACTGAATCTTCCTGATCAAGAAACCCTCATTAAAAACGTCAAAGAACAAAGTACGAGTTTCGTGAACAATTTACAGGAATTCGTGAAAAATGTAACAGAACAGGTAAGACGGTTTCTCTTTTGATTAATATTATAATACATTTGCAATGTTTGCCAAATAAGAAAAAAAGATGTACATAAAAAGATTTTTTTTTTTTTTTTTTTTTTTTTTAATCTATACCTTGTCATATAACTTTAGAAAATGTACGCGTTATTTAATTGTTACAAGTTTTTAATACGTATCATTTAAGGGAACTCGCAATTGAACTCTCCAATCGAATTTTGATAACTTCTGAAATGAAGAGAAGAGGAAGATAGAAAATATAACCTTCGAGAGATGCAGGAGAAGAAACAGTATTTCTTGAAATATTTAAAAAAGAATATATAATATAAACATTTTAGAACAATTGAATAAATCAATTTTTTCAAGCTTAACCATTGTTTTTTTTTTTTTTTTTTTTTTTTTTTTTTTACTTATTATTTTGTTTATTCCGATCTGTCTTTTATGAAAAAATTGTTTGGCAAATTAAAAAAAGGATCAGTATTAAGGTCTATTAAGATTTTGGATGAAAATATAATCGTAAAAATGAACTTTGTACAACACAGGTTAACGAAAAAACTCCAGAATTAGAAAGACTGTGGACTGACGTGAAGGGAAAATTAAACAAGGTCGTTGAAGATATCAATGCTCAAATTCCAAATGCAGGTGAACAGCTAAATCAATTGCAAACCAAGTTACAAGAAGGATTACAAATCGTCGTACAAGAATCCGACAAGACAGTCAAAGCTGTTAGTAAAAATTCGGAGAAAGTACAAGAAGACATTGCCAAATTTACAAAGCAAGCTGTCGAACTTGCTGTTCAAACCACGCAAAATCTAAACAGTCAATTGCAACAAACGGCTAAAAGCAGTTAAAAAAATATATATATACATATATACAAATGAATAAATAAAAAAGAAACAAGAAAAAGAATGATTTAAAATTCGTCGATGTTATTATATTCTTTTTATTCACAAAATGAACTAATTAAAATTAATCTAAACGTACAATGTCGCAATTTCGATAAATGTGAGGAAGGGAAAAAAAAAGAAAAAAAAGGAAACACGTGTTAAGATGAGAAACTATTTTTGTATTTGAAAAAAGAAAATAATAAATAAATAAATAAATATATTTTACTGTATTAAACCATATCATATTTTTCTTTTTTGTTTTCTTTCCACAAATATTTCTCCTTCGATAAATTTCTTTCAATTTACATCTTATTATTATCTATTTGATTTCTCAAAGGAGAACAAAAAAAAAATTTGTTACTTCAATTTTATATCTTACGAATTTTCACGCTTATTAATTTTATTTAAGCAAATATTATATTTATATTTGAGATCACTGTGCCGACGTAATATTTTTCATAAATTTCGAGATATTAAAAATTTCTAAATAATACAAAATATACGTTAGAAGTTCCTAAACATTTTTCAATAAATAAATCTATTAATTTCGCGATAAAAAAAAATTTTACTTAACGTATAAAAATCATATGAAATATCATATATGATTACGAGTAATTTTAATAACTGATTAGGTAATACTGCTGAATCATTTCGATTACATATCCACTTATATAAAAAAAAAATCGTCATATTTATTTCGCAATAAAATTTCGTATTTCTACAATACCAAAAAGATGTTCAAATTTTTATATGAAATAAGCGTTTCTTATAATTTGATAATAATTTTTCACATATGTATCGTCTAGTAAATTTGTAATAATTAATAAATTGTTCGTAATATATTACTATCTTTCGTTTTCATTAATTCATATTGACAGTTTAAGATAATAATTTCATTTGGAAAAGAGAAAAATTATCAAACTTTAATAATGATAATAATAATAATTATTATTATTATTATTACTATTATTATTATTATTATTATTATTATTATTATTATTATTATTATAAAATAGATAAGTTCTTAGTTCCAATCATTTAGACCATTGGACCATCATGAGTATATATATATAATAAAAAATATATTATATATATATATATTTATTACATTTCTATATATATATATTTATTACAATTTCTTAAAATATACACATAAATAAATATATAAATAATATTTTACGTGCGTGTGTGCGTGCGCGTGTGTGTGTGTGTGTATGTGTGCGTGTGTGTGCGTGCGCGCGTGTGTGTGTGTGTGTGTGTGTGCGTGCGTGTGTGTGTGCGTGCGTGTGCGTGCGTGTGTGACTTTATGAATTTATACGTAATAATAAAACAAAAAATTTTATATTGCATATTGAAATATACCTTTAACCTAAATTAATCAGAAAAAATTGTCAATCGTTTCATAATTTTCAATGTAACGATTTGCGAACGCTTTATAAAAGAAATTATTTAGGTCACTACGTTCACAGTCGTTACTTGATAACACCAGAGACTTTATACGCGTTATTTATTGCTCGACTTGATAAGTGAATTATTTCAATAGAAAAACGAAACAAAAAAAAAATAAGGAAGCACCATAAAATTTACTATTAATAACTTATTACACTAATCACACGCGCACACGCACATTCACGCACACACACACAAAATTTCATTACGTTTATCATCAGGAAAAATGAAATCGTGCATTTTATTTTTTTTATTACTTGTGGTAAGTTCAAAGATCTAACCTACATATATATATATATATATATATATATATATTTTTTTTTTTTTTTTAAATCGTCAAAACAATTCATACAAAATAAAAAATACAATATTGTAGTCAAATCAATATCAAAATATTTATTGCGGCGAAATGAAATTTATTTTATTTTTTTTTTTTTTGTTTGTATCGAATAGATATCCTTAGGAGTTAGTCAAGTAAGGCTTAATAAAAAATATAAAACATTATTGCAAAAGCTCAATGAACTTTCTGAGCAAGATCGAATCAAATCGAAGAAAGAAGAAATTAATTCCAAGGATATAAGATCCAATAAAATAAATAAGGGATTCGAAAAAGTGATCGATTTCGTTAATGTTTTAGGACAAATAAATGACTTCGTTTCAGACAGAACGAAGAATATTATTCGAAAACTTAATAATTTATACAACTCGGACGAGGACGAATATTAATGATATTTTACATTAATACGTAAGTTAAAAAGAAGAAAACAAATTCTAATATGCATTCACATATCTGTCTGCGTGTTATTATCTTAGAAAAATTATTATGAAAAAAAATAAGTAACCAGCCATTATTAAAAAGTAAACAAAGTGAAATATGTTAACTAATTACTCGATCTTAATAATATTATTCTATAATGATTTTATTAGATTTAATATTGTTAACATGATATTAATACGTACATATCTTTTACAAATCCAAATAGATTATTCCAATGAAACAGTTCTCATCTTCAGAAATTTGATTTGATCCGAAATTACACTGTTCCACTAGTTACGAATTTCAAATATGTATTTTGCACTCGTCGCGCCATCTACAGACGTAAAAGAGAACTTTGTGTCATTATCCAATCAAATTTCTTTTTTAATTAAATAAATTGTTTAATAAACATCGTATGTTATTTAATAAATATCGTATTATAAAAGTATTTACAAATTTTATATTGTATTTTTTGAAAGAAATTCTTATATTAAAAGAATAAATTATTTTAATAATTATATAAGTTCGGATATAAAAATATGATTTCTCATAAGAAAATAATAAAAATCTATTGAACATTTTTAAGGAGAAATTAAAAAATTACAAAATAGAGATGTTTTTCCAACTGAGATACTCGATGTGCAATAAAAATACGTTATATATACATACATATATATATATGTTATTTGATGGTTATATATATACATAGAAAAGAAAAGAAAGAAAATCAAGAGTCGCTTAGAAGTACGTAGGAATTTTCATAGAGGAACGCATGCTGATTGGTCGTTGAAAGATATCGTAAATAAAAGGGAATTGGATCTCAACAAAAAGATGATATATATGTTGGTACGTAACGAGATAGATTATTCGCCAGGTGGCGACTGTGCTGCGGCAGTCACCGGGATCGGGTTGATCGGGCGGCTTGTGTGCTAGCTTTTATCGTTTACCACATGTTGATTAATTAATTAAAAATATATTCTAAGAAAGGAAGAAATAATAGGAAAGTACGATCTCTCTCTCTCTCTTTCTCTCTCTTACAAACACATTTTCGTAACGTTGTTAGACCGTAAACTCGTGTTGAACATTTCATTCCACGCGGAAGGTGGAACCTAGTTACGTCACGCAGCACCAAGAGAAATATCGTGTGTCGAGCAGCTCCTGCCTCCCCCGTGTACGTCAACCTTCAAAATCCCGACACGTTCTTCTTCTTCCACCTTTCCACACGTCCTTGCATCTGTCAAACTACAGTGTCACGCACGCGCGCGCGTTCTTTTTCAACGAGACGAACGTGCTATTGCAAGGGACTTTCAGCATAACCTAAAAAAGCCAATTACAAATGTGTCAATAGTTATCTCGGCCAGTAAGGCCTATTGTCAATTTCAATTTTTGTGAATTTAAAAAAATTCTATAAAGACATAATTAAAATTGTGTAACCTCGTAACTATCAAATACTTACCGGCGTCACGTTTTTCCTCTTTTCCATCATTATTTCTTTATCTCCATTTCTCCTTTTTCTTTTTTTCTTTCTTCCATCTCTTTTCTTCTTACTATTTTTCTGTTTCCGTCTTTCCCGCTTTCTCCCTCTCTGCCTTCGTTTCTTGCGTTCTCTCTCTTTCTCCCCCCTTTCTCTCTCTCTCTCTCTCTTGCTTTCTCGCTTTCTCTCTCTTCCTCTCTCTCTCTTTCGCTTTCATTCTCTATCTCTCTCTCTCTCTTTCCCTCTTTACCTTTTTGTCGTTTAACGAGAAACTATAGAAAAAAATTTCTTTTGACGCTAAAAGATTATTAGGAAAATTTAGTCAAAATTCCGATCCCTATATATATATATATTAGGAAACAAGAAGGGCACCATCAAATAGGCGCCAGAAATCCACCAACCACTGACGAGGAAACGTCAACGGCTGGCAGGATGAATAGCAAGAGAAAGAATCGTTCTAATCCTACTAGGTATTGCTTCTAATTACAAATCTTTCTTTCTTTCTTTCTTTGTTTCCTTCTTTCTTCTTATTTCTTTTCTTTACTTATTTCCTTGCTTTCTTTTTTCTATTTTTTCTCTTTTTTATAAATGCAAACATCGAAATATAGACAAAAAAAAAGAAAAGAAAAACAAAGACAATATAAATCTATTGAGTAAGGTTTATTATGAGAATAATATAAATTCTTAGGTCACCACGAGCAAGAGGGCCACAAGATAGATGTGTTGCTGCTGAAGGTGTTTATAATAATGCACACTTTATGCATTCTGTCACTAGCCATGTTGGTAACACAGTGCAGGTATTTAACTTGTTTTTTTTTTTCTTTTTTAAGATTTACTCTTCCAAAAGTGTAAAAGTTTAAGTAAATTTGACTCAAGCATGCACGGAATATTTTCATGCATATTCCTTTTTATAAAAATTAATATATTTCAAATATTGTTGTAGATACAAACACAAAATGGTTCAGTTTATGAAGGAATTTTTAGAACTTTCTCCAGTCGTTTTGATGTGGTTCTAGAGATGGCTCATCGGGTAGAAAGTTCCGGGAAAATTAGTGTCGAAAGTGTAGTAGAAAAATTGATTTTTAAACCTCATGATATTATAACGATGTCTGCCAAGGATGTTGATCTAGATTATGCCATAAGAGATACTTTCCAAACGGATACTGCTATTAGTAAATTTAATGGTATAGTTGGAGAGAAGGAACTCGAGCCATGGGATGCGCCGTCTACTATGAATGGTGATGATTTAGAATTAGATGGTGGTGCTGTAAGTTTTTTGTGATTTTATATTGAAAATTATGAACGTAGTATTTAATTCGGTGAGTTATGTAGAGATAATTATATTTTTAGAACGGATGGGATGTAAACGAAATGTTCCGCAAAAATGAGCAGAAATATGGAGTTCAAACGACGTTTGAACCATCATTAGTTGGTTATACCTTACAACTTCAGCGTAAAGATACAAAAGATTACAAAGAACAGGAACAGAAGGCAGCAGAAATAGCAAATGAGATAGAATCTCAACCAAATCATAAAGCACGGTTAGAATTAGAAAATGGCGATGAAGAGGAAAGATTTGCTTCCGTAGTAAATATTATTATATTATGTTTATATAATTTTTTTTATATAAAGCTGTATATTTATCTTACATTTATAATGTTACTAGGTAAGACCAAACGAAGGTAAATACGTCCCACCTCCTTTGAAAAAGAAAAATTGGGATACTGGGAAATTAATAAGATCTACACCACCACCCTCTTCACCAGGATCTGCAACTAGTAAATCTGTTTTTAATCAAGCACCATCGTCCAACGTCAATGTATCGCCTAACATCCCAGTTGGTCTTCAAACCTCCCATGGCTCTATGCCGCATCCAGTACCTCTTAATATGGCAATGCCACCAACTGGAGTAGTTGTACATACTACTTACAACACTCCACCCCCTTTTGTATCTCCTACAACACAAGCATCTTCTGCAGGTACAATTTTTTCATTGGTTTTAAATCTTGTTATGTTATCAATTCATTTATTATGTTATAACGTACATATAGAAAGAGGAATGGAGGAGGACAGGGAGAGCATTTATTTTTAATTTATTTGTAGTAAGCTACACTTTTATAAAAATCTTTTTTGAACTTAGCAATGCAGCAAACTCAACCTCAATCTCAGACTGCTCCTACTATTCCTCAAGTTACTTACCCACAGCAGTCACAACAACAGCAACAACCATCGCAACAACAGCAGCAACAACAACAACAGCAGCAGCAGCAGCAGCCACAACAACAGCCACAACAACAGCAACAACAGCCACAACAACAGCAGCAGCCTCAACAACAGGGACCTTCTAATAAAATAAACACAGAAAAGCGTGAACGTCCTGGCAGACAACAGGTTTTTCAAGCAGATAAAGCTCCGCCAGCTCCTTTTTCACAACCAAATGCCACATCTACGCATCAACCACAACAATCAGGACATCAACAACATTCCTCTGTACAACAACAGAACTCTACAGATATTCAACGTATTGAAATAATTCCACATAAACAAGATCATAGAAAGGTTTGTCATTAAATATGTTTTTAAAGATTCTTTAATTAATCGAAGATTAAGCATAATTTATTTATGCAATTCAAGATTCCAACGCCAAGGAGTAGAGAAGAACAACACTCAGAACTAAGACAGTTTGCAACAGATTTCAAATTAACAGATTCGACTGCTCAGGAAACACCATCTGTTTCTCGAAAACAACAGCAGCATCATCACCAGGAAGCTCATCCTACGCCACAAATTTCTCAGCAACATCATCAGCAGAATCACCAACCACATAATGCTTCACAACCACAACAACAACAACCTCAACCACAACCACAACATCAAAGCCCACATCAGCAGCATCAAACGGTTCAAGAAGAGTCCGTTGTTACTACCAAACCACCACCGGGGCCATTGCCTGTACGATCCACGAGTCCACCGCAAGCTCAACAGCAACAACAACAACAACAACAACAACAGCAGCAGCAGCAGCAGCAGCAACAGCAACAACAGCAGCAACAACAGCAGCAGCAGCAGCAGCAACAGCAGCAACAACAACAGCAGCAACAACAGCAGCAACCGCAGCAACAACAGCAGCAGCCACAACAAAATTCTTCAATCACGCAATCAAATGTGCAAGAACCAGGAGTGGAAAAAATTACTACTGCCTTCAAAAAGTCAACTTTAAATCCTAATGCAAAGGAATTTAATCCAAACGCTAAGCCGTTTACACCTGTAAGTATATATGTAAATGGTGTACAGTGCCAATGTAAAACAGTTATTCATCAGTTGTTTATCCTTAGCGATCTCCCAGTACACCGACACCTAGTCGTCCACACACACCACAAACACCACAGTATACCGGTGCCACTATGCCTGCAACAGTTGTCATGCCAGCATACGTAATGACAAGCCAACCACCAACTGCGTTCAGTCAACCACCAGCACAGCCTGTAACAAGATTTAGAAAAGGTGAGCATATATATATATTCATATATACAAGGTAGGCCAAAATTCAAAATAGTATGTGAGAAATCAATAATTTTTTTATTAATGAACTAATTTAAATAGTATTTTTCATAGCATTAATTAATGTTTAAGGCTCTGGTGCTTGAATTTCTGTAAGGAGATTTTCCTTGAGCTGTTCAAGTGTATGCAGTTAGTTCACATACACCCGTTTCTTCAAATATTCCCATGGGAAGTAATCGGGAACTGAAAGATCGAGAGAACGAATGGAGCAATTAATCTCAGAAATTTGTTGAAAATATTTGTTCGCTAAGTAGTTGTTTCAGGAAGATCATTGTGGCTCTGATTATATGAGCAGTAATTTCATACTGTTGAAACTACATTGCAGGACGTAAATAATTTTCAATCATATCCCGATTATTTGTAAAATCTTATTTTTTAAATTTTGGCCCATCCTGTATAAATACAAATAACAAATATCAATTAGCAAAAGTTCTAATATATTTACTTTTATTGTATATTGTGTTTAGAAAATAATATAAGTATATATTATTTTCTAATATATTTACATTTATTGACACGATGGTTAATAATTTATTAAAAGGACAAATCTAATAGATTTTGTCTTTATAGTGCCAATGATGCAACATCGAGCGCCAGATATAGCTTCTCAAATGCAAGTAGCTGCAGCAACTGGGCAACCATTGTTAGCACCAGCTCCATTACACCCACCATTCCAGGTGTCTTATCCAGGGCAACCAACCTATCAGCAAATGGTACGCATGGTACAGGCGCCACCGCCACCACCACATATGTCCACGAACCCTTACCATCACCATCATGATTCACCAGGCCCGCAAGCTCCTGGCATACAGTACATGGGTCCACATACACACCCGCATCCACATGTTCCACAGCAGCCACCAAGCCAAACACCCTCCCCAGCTAATCCCAACCCACCACACACGCAGAGTGCATACAATCCTCCTGGAACACCACAGCCTACCTATCCTCAACCACCTCCACAAGGACACGCTCCAAGTTATCCAATTATGTGCCCCATTATCCCACCTCACATACCAATACCACCACAACACATGCAATATTTACCCCCTCAACCTCCGCCAGGAGCCCAACAGACTATACCAGTCATTCTGCCGCACAATCAGTAGCCATTACAAGGACTAATTAATGAAAAAGACGATTACTAGTATTCTACGATGGTAGAATAAGATTTGTAAGTCCAAGAAACTTTCATAATGGTACTGAACACTTTAATACGTTGCTATTGTAAACTTTTTTAGCTACGTCATCTCTCGTTTTCTTATAAAAGAAGTTACTTAAACGTGCGAACGATCAGAATATTCTTTTACTTTGTTAATTCGTCATATTCGCATATATTGTTCTTTTACTATATATATAAAAACGAATGAAATAAGATCATATCAAATATCGTGTTTTCTGCGATTATAATTTAGTATGTAGAAAAGCAGATGTTCTAAAAGCGCATACGAAAAAAAAAAAGAACAAGAACGCAAAAAGTGTCGACCGTTTTGAAAGTGATTAATTTTTTCAAAATATGGGTTACTTAAAAAGTAATACCCTCTCTCCCCACATCTATGTGTTTAAGATTCTCGAGCGTGTACCATCAATTCCCTTGGTCATATTAGGCACAAATTAAAGTAAAGCTCTTTTTATCGAGCCGAAATAATTAATAATTTCTTCTCATTATAATGCCACATCCAAAAAGAAAAAAAAAACAAAAAAAAAAACAAAAAATAACAAAAAACAAAAGAAAATGCAACGCGATTTATTATTTTATGTGCCACAAGTGCAGTAGAATGAAATAATGAATACCAAATCCTAGATTATTTTTTCGGTACATCAATTCATTACTACATACTGTTTAGAATTCTTGTAATCAGGAAGAAATAAGAAAGATTACCGATAGGAAAAGTTATAATAAGATGCGAATATCGCTAATAAAACGATTGATAATTTTCTCGCTAATAATAACGAAGAATGAAAATTTTGATGCAACGTATGTTACTCGAATTGAATAGGATCGACGATTTATCTTTGGAATATTGTAAAAATCCAAAGTTACTGCATTAATGCGAATGGTCGTATATGGTTCAAGTATCTTTTTTTATACGAAGAAAAAGAAGAAGAAGAAGAAGAAGAAGAAGAAGAAGAAAAAAAGAAAACTAAACTAAACTAAAATAAAATAAAATAAAATAAAATAAAATAAAATAAAATAAAATAATTGTGTCAAGCAATTACATAAAAACACGAAAGTACACGGGATATTTTCTTACTTTACTGTACTTTCATGCTGCGCCATGTCTCTTCGTAGAACGAAAGAAACACGAAGAGTGTCTTATGTATGTATGAATATAAACATTTTAAGTACAATCAATTACACATTGAAAAAGAGTACCTCGACGACATTCTCGTCGTAAGATCTTTAAAAAAAAAAAGTGGGAGGAGGCTACATCTATAACATGTTTGTAAATGCGTATGAGACAAAGAAAAGGAGTATTTGACGCGTCGTAGTATTGTTAAAGATAGTATTAATGTCAACGGCGACAAGATTAAGAAATGAAATGAAGAAGAAAAAAAAAATAAATGAAAAAAAAACGTTATTTGTACACGAGTAATATCTCAAATTCGTCGTTTTTGAAGTAATGTACGAATTTAAACGATTCCAATAATATTATAAAAAAGCATGAAGTGAAAAAAGTGTTGTTTCTACGTTGTGGCATGAAAAAAAAAAGGAAAAAGAAGAAAGAAAGGAAGGAAGAAAGAAAAGAAATGAAAAATGATAGAAGTGCTATTTTAACACAAACTTTGGTGGTTTTATTACTAATGGAGAGAACATAAATTACCTTTTTTTCCTTATACGAAATAAAATCGAAAGATAGACCGATCTAATTCGCTCTTATGCAATATCATTTAAATGTTAATCAAGTTTATCTAAATAATGATGTCCAAGATGTGATAATTTAGAAATTATTATTATGATATTTGATAATAATAATGATGATGATGATGATGATGATGATGATGATGATGATGATGATGATGATGATGATGATTATGATGATGAGATGCTGTTATTGAATTTCTTTATTGCGTATAAATTTCAATGATTAATGTATATTGAATTGGATTATTGTTTTGGAAAAAAGCATTAACATAAAATACATATTTATGGTTTTATAAAGATTCTATAAAAAGAAGGGGAAAGAGGACAAAAGGAACAAATATTCAGGATCTTATATTAATAGATTATGTTTAAATGAATGACGGCAATCTGTTCGCAACGATAACACCAATAATACACAAATGTTCTAATAAAGGACGAAAGGATGCGATTATGTATAAGAAAAAAAAGATCGTTCGATTAATTGATTTATTGATTAATTATGCATTATTCAACTGATTCATGCATATGCAATTTATTGTAAGAGGAAAGATAAATACTACGGCCTTAGACCTAGTCGTGTGTATATAAAAAAGTAAGAAGAAAGGTGAGCCTCAATCGAAAGATAATACAGAGTCTGGCATCGTTAGACACAAATTTTATATCGAAGAGATTTAAAAATGCATCAAAATAAAGTCAATGCGTTAAAAACCGAATGTGTGCACTTATATCTATTTTTACATTTTTATGTATCCCTTCCTATAAACTAAAAATTAAATAATATCGCCTTTTATCGATATATAGTAATCATACAAACGTTTGTTACATCTGTTCAGAACGACAGTATTAGACTCGATCGGTAACGAAGATAATGTTCAAACATAACCTTTAAGTAAACATGTTTATTTTTCACTCTCACGAGTTTCATATATGTAACTTTGAATAGTAATTAATAATTTATCGTTATTGTAGAATATTATCTTGTAAAAATTTACAAACCAAATATGAAAACGCAGAATTGGAAAGAATTAGATATTCCTTTAAGTAAGCCTGTATTAGAAACACTTCAAGAATTGAAATTTGAAATTATGACACCTGTTCAAGTAAGATTTCTCGTATAATATCTTTTATTTGTTATTATTTATATAATTCTTTGAACTATAGATTTAAATTTTTATAAGGGAAAAAATTCGTCTATTATATTTTTAGGCAGCATGTATACCTCTCCTTTTAAAAGGGAAAGACGTTGCCGCAGAGGCAGTAACAGGTAGTGGCAAAACACTTGCTTTTCTTATTCCTTTAATGGAAATATTACAAGTATGTATCTAGATAAATGAATTATTTCAAGAGAACATTGGTTAGGTTATAATGCATGATGTCATCTCATTCAGAAATGTTTATAGAGACGCCCTGATAAATGGAAAAGTACAGAAATAGGAGCTTTAATAATAACACCGACTAGAGAATTAGCTATTCAAATTAGTGAAGTATTAACAAAATTCTTAAATAAACTCTTATTATTAAAACAAGTAATTCTTGTCGGTGGTACAACTATTAACGAAGATATAGAGAAATTAAAGGCTGGTGCCAATATTATAATAGCAACTCCTGGTAGACTAGAAGATATGCTTTCTAATTGCAAAAGTATAAATTTAACAAAATGCTTGAAATCTTTGGTAATTAAGCTTAACATAACATATGTATTATTCCTATCATATTTCTTTCTCAATTTAATACTATTTTTAGGAAATATTAATCTTGGATGAAGCTGATAGATTATTAGACTTAGGTTTCTCAAAAACATTAGATATTATATTAAGCTATTTACCGCGTTTACGAAGAACAGGTCTATTTTCTGCTACGCAAACGAAAGAATTACAGCAATTAATCAGAGCGGGATTAAGAAATCCGGCTTTTGTTTCCGTAAAGGAGAAAGCTAATATATCAACACCTTTGAGCTTAACAAATAATTATGTAATAATACAAGCTGAAAATAAATTATCAACAATGATAAGTTTTATTCAACAAAAAGGAATTCATTTAAAATATATGATTTTTTTATCTACCTGTGCGTGTGTAGATTACTTCAGTCATGTTATACAAACGTAAGTCATATTTATCTTTAATTTTTATTTATTTCAAGAACTTTTTAAATCACAAATATTATTATATAGAATGTTATCAGAGACACGAGTATTAGCTTTACACGGCAAAATGAAGAAAAAAAGATATAAAATATTTGATGAGTTTCGTTCAATAGAAGCTGGCATTTTGATATGTACTGATGTCATGGCTAGAGGTATTGATATATCAGAAGTAGATTGGGTATTACAATACGATCCTCCATCTACTGCGAGCAACTTTGTACATAGGTAAAAATTTTAAATATATGAAAAATTTATAAATTAATAACAGTAGAATTATAGAAAATGCAAATATATTGGAACTATAATCAATAAATTTACATTGCCAGATGTGGAAGGACAGCCCGAATTGGGCACGAAGGAAGTGCATTACTTTTCCTATTAAAAAATGAAGATGCATACGTAGATTTTATTAAAAGAAATCAGAAAGTAGATATACAAGAAATGAAATTAGAAGTATGTATGGATATAATGAGAAAGTGTTTACAATGTATGCGTGATTTACAATTAAAAGATAGACAAATATTTGATAAAGCAAATAGAGCATTTGTATCATATGTACAAGCATATAATAAACACGAATGTAATTTAATTTTAAGATTAAAAGATATTGACTTAGGAAACCTTGCCATGGGTTTTGGCTTATTAAAAATGCCACGAATGCCTGAATTGAAAGGACGTGATATAACATCCTTTGTTGCTCCAGAAATTGATTCTAATTCAATTACATATTTGAACAAGGAAAAGGAACGAATCAGATTAGAAAAATTAAATCAGTTTCATAATACAGGTACATGGCCGGGAAAAATGAAACGTAAATGTAAACAAACAGAATCTTGGACTGAAACAAAAAAGAGAAAATTAGAAAAACAAGAAAAACGTAAAAAGCGAAAAGAAAAGAAAAAAATTCAACAGGACAAGGGTGTTGTTCCAGTTAAAAAAAAGAAGAGATCTATTACTTCTGAGGAGTTAGAAGAATTAGCAAAAGATGTAGCATTAATAAAAAAATTTAAAAAGAAGAAGGTAATCAACAAATTCAAATCAAATATAAAAATCAGTTTTATTTTTTTTATATATTTATTATTTAATTGATCAACATATATTATATTATTCCAGATAACTAAGGAAGAGTTTGAAACAGAATTTGGAATTAGTTAACAAAAAATTAGAAAAAATATAAATGATACTATATTTATAAAATGTTTGCAAAAATATATATATAATTTATAATATATTTAGCAATCTTTCCAACAGACAATAAACATTTTGTTTCTTTTCTAACATTGTTCGTCATCTCTGCTTTTATAATGATTTATTCAGTAATGAGTACAGACGTAATTTTTGTCCGATTTTGATAAGAAAGGTATTACTTTAAAAATGAAAGTTTAAGCGAAGATATGGCTTATTCGAATTTTTAAAAAAGCATTATTTTCTTTGAAAAAATTAATGTCAAAAAATGATATTTTTTCGAAAACAATTTATGTATAAAAATAAAGGTTTTTCAAAAATACGAAAAAATCTTATGATAAGTAGATACATGTTTATCATCAGTCGGTAAAGTAAATTCCTGTTTCTACCATTAGTCGATATTTATATAAATTTAATTAAAAATAAGAAGTATAAAATTTGTATAACAAATATTTTTCAATTCATCTGTCTTCAAAAAAGTATAATCTGACATGTTTTCTTACTTTTGTTAGATGTAGTTTTAAACATATTTTTCATATTTCATCCATATCTGTCACTGAAGTCACATACATTACGAGGGTAATGTGGTGAACAGCCTTAAACATAATATTTTTAAAGCAACTGGTTAAAATCGAACGAGTCATAAGAAATTCCATATTTTATATCCAATCCATAGCCGGTAAAAGCATAATGGAAACTTCCCGAAATTATAAAAATCCTTTTCAGGATTATTTAAGTTCATCCTGTCTTACCGTATTGAAGCCAGAAGAAAATACTGTAATAAACAAATTTTATTATCATGCTTAATGATGATAATAAAAACGTAATTTTTATTCATTATTATTATGTCTTACAGATAGCAGACAACTTTAAAGTTTTGCTAATTACAAATACCAAAAGATTGGTACAAAAATTAGAAGAAAATAAAAATGATTGGACTTACCATGATGATCATTCTATTTATACAGGAACTGCTGGTATAGCAAATATGTTTCAACTTTATGCTGATTATTTCAATGAACCTGCATATTATTCTGTATGTTATATTTTATAATTACCAAAAAAAAACATTCTTATCTATTCCTTATCCAAATCTCTTATAGCTCTTAATAGAAAAAATTCATGTTTTCTTTTTTTTTTTTTTTTTTTTTTAGAAAGCAATAGAATTGTTACAAACCTGTATCAAAAAATTTAAATGGAAAAGGGAAATAACTTTTTTAACTGGCTTATCTGGACCATTAGCACTTGGAGCAGTTATATTTCATAAACATGGAAGTAAGGATGATTCACAAAATGCAATATCTAAGTATGTATAATATTGCGGATTAAAAAATACTTATTATATATATATATATATATATATATATATATATATATATATATATATACGTGCTAATAAAATAATATCGTTTTTAGATTGATGTCTTTATCATCCCATGTTATAAATGAACGTAGTGAAATACCAGATGAACTACTGTATGGAAGAGCTGGATATCTTTTTTCTCTTCTTTATATAAATTCAAATATATCTCCACCTCCTATAAAAACTGATATTATCAAACAGGTATTGTACCATAATAATATTTTTTATATTTTTTAATTACTTATGTACAAGAAATGCTCTTATAAATAAATATTTACTTTGATATCACAAAATTTTCATTAGGTTATCTCTAGTATAATAAAATCTGGAAATATATACTCTACATCGAGACATTACAAATCTCCACTTATGTATTCATGGCATGATACAGAATATCTTGGTGCAGCTCATGGACTGGCTGGTATTCTCTACATACTCTTACAAGTATATTACATTGAAGATAATATTAGTTATAATTTTATTTATCATTTGATATATTTTATTCTACTCATTTTTGGTAGGCTCGAGATTATTTACATGAAGAACAACTGAAAAATTATATACTACCAGCTTTATATTATCTTCAAGATCTAAAATATCCGTCAGGAAATTTTCCTTCTTCGATAGGAAGTAATACAGATAAATTGATACACTGGTGTCATGGAGCTCCAGGAATGACTATGTTATTTTGCCTTGCCTATGAGGTCCTTATATATGCATTTCAGATTAATTTACATAGATAAGAAATAATTTTTTAACTTAATTATATTTCTAATCACAGATATATTCGGATAAGAAATTTTTAGAAACTGCTATACAATGTGGAGAAGTAATTTGGGAAAGGGGTCTGTTGAAAAAAGGATATGGAATATGTCATGGAGTTTCTGGAAATGCATATACATTTCTACATCTGTATCAACAAACAAAGGTTTCTACATTGATTATTAATTTTTAATTTCTTATATATATAATATTTGAAATATCTTTATAATATCTTTTCTTATTATAATCATGTTTAATAAAAAATAAAAATATTTTTTCTCAGGATCTAAAACATCTATATAGAGCTTGTAAATATGCGGAATGGTGCTGTAATTATGGAGTAAATCAAAATAGAATTCCTGATAGACCATTTTCTTTGTTTGAAGGTATGTAATAGATTTTTAGTTTTTAATTAACTAA
This sequence comes from Vespa mandarinia, assembly GCF_050613455.1. Lineage (NCBI taxonomy): Eukaryota > Metazoa > Arthropoda > Insecta > Hymenoptera > Vespidae > Vespa > Vespa mandarinia. The sequence continues at coordinate 3,462,567 of NC_140817.1, read as the reverse complement.
ATTAGATTTAGATATATATATATATATTAGTATATATATATATATATATATATATATATACTAACAGTCTTCTGTACATGTACTATTTCAGGTCTTGCTGGTGTAATTTATTTTCTTATAGATATGCAAAAGCCAAGTATGGCTAAATTTCCAGCATATACTTTATAAAGTTAACATTTTTGGATTATCGTATTTATTACAACACAATCTTCTTTGTGATTACTTTTAGAAAGAATGCGTTTTATAATAAAGCTTTCTATATAAAATTGGATGAGATGGTACTGCAAATTGTTCTCAAGGTATACTAACTTTGATGTATAATTATTAATTATTCATTGATATAAATGATCACACACATATATTCGTATGATTTTCTAATAGCTATATAATATTTTTTCCTTCAAATGACAAACTATTGAGATTTTTTATATTCATCGCATAACACACTGTATATTAATATGTTGCAGTATATTCATTGTTAAAATTGCTCGTACTTTATACTCGTTATACTATATGACCCTTGTGAAAAAATCCATAAAAGAGAGAAAATATGATGATATATTATGGATATAAACAAGATTAGTACAAAACAAATTTATTTAAATTATTTACATTATTGAATTATTTAATAGATAATATAACATAATACACATACATACACACACACATACACACACACATACACATGTATAATTTAAATATATTTGAATTAAATATTTTCTTTTTGAAAAAGTTAAAGTATTACAACATAATAAAGATTCTTTCTTTTATATACTCCGTGACGATTGAAAAGTGATCGAATGAAAGTCTGAAATGTGAGTTGTCCCCGTCTTCTTTCGTTGCGTCACTTTCTACTCGTCCGAATAATACACTCTTCCAATATATATATACATACATACGTACATTCATAGAAGTACAGTACATATATCAAGTATCAATGCAAGAATGAAATTTCGTCTTTTGATAGATTTTTGAAAAAACTTTAAAGAATAAATTTAATAATAATATATTCATTTATTTATTAAAAAAAAAAAAAAAAAAAAGAAAATTTTGAAAGAAAAATCGAAATTTTACAATTCATCGTAGGAACAAGCAATGATCATAAATAATTACTTAACTGCATATTTTTTGTATCATGTAATATATTTTATTATCAAAATATTTGCATTATATTTTTATATGTGTAAGTATATTACATCAAAATGGAAATATATATATATATATTTTTTTTTTTGTTTGTTATTAAACAATTAAGGAAATAACCATTGAGATGTATAAAAGTTGACCAATTTTACTATAAAAGCAATGTTCTTGAGATTCGAAATAGAATGAGTTGATCCGGTTTTAAATCAAAGATTAAAACGTTGATTTCTCATTAACCATTGATGGGAGTGGCGTTCACCTGTTTTACCTGAGGCTTCAAGTATATAAGGCACCTTCTACCATCACTCCGCTTAGTCATTTGGAATCGTTCGTGAAACAGCGCTTTGCTTCAACGTAAATACCAACCGTGAGTGTGCATTATGTTGTGATAAAAAATCATTGAGTTTTTTTTATGATGTTATATCTTATATTTCTTTTCCTAAACAGGACATGGTAAACTTTCCTTTTCGTAATATATTTAGATTGTTTGAAACTGAAAATAATATTACTTTTTACAAATAATATACGTTCAAGTTTAATACAAAAAAAATTTATTGTTCTCTTTTATAAATTTCTACTTAAAAAAAAGGAAAAAAAAAAAAAATAAATAAATAAATAAAAAAAAATTTAAATAATATATCTTTTTTTCTTATAAAGAAATTTTTGCACTTCCAACTTTCAATTAACGTATGTTAATTTCAATGTTTATCGTAATATAAAGAAATAGTTTATTGGTAAATATACACAGGGTGTGATATAATTAAAAACAGAAAGTATTACGTATTTAAGAATTTGAAAAAAAAATGGATAATAAAGATGTACGCCAAATTTAATATTTATTTTCACTCGATTAAACATTGCCATGTTTAGAATGTTAACATATTGTCATGTGTAAATATATATTTCGATGTTCATTCTCAGATGAGATTTCACAAGATAGCGACGATCCTTCTCGTTGTAATAACTATCGCATCTGCATACCCGCAAAAAGATGGTCAGATCTTCAGTAATGAAGCGATTAGGCAAGCTCAAAACACTTATCTCATTCCTAAGGATGCGACGATACAAAAGGTTCAAGAAGGGATAGAATTGGCTGCATACGAATCGATTCCTGGAGATCAAAGGATAAATCTTTTTGAAATACTTGGAGAGCACGTACCACCAGAAGTTGTTAACAATCTGCAAACTCAAATTGATCAAATAGGACGAAATTAAAATTTATTGTTCAACATTAATGTACTGTCGATTTTCCATTGTCTTCCTGTACAAAATTACTTCTAAGTACTTATAAAAGTATTTATAAATGAGCGATAAATCACTCTCTCGTGAATTATAATATATTCAGCTTTTACATTTTTATAAATAAACGCAAGAAAATAATCAATGACTGATTTTCATTCATGTGTGTGCACATATATATATATTTATATGTATATATATATATATATACACATATGCTTACTTTTGAAGAACTTTGGGACATTGTAATCTATATAAGCACCGTAGAAATGACTTCCCCGTCAGTTTCTTCAGTTATGTATACGATGGTGAAACATCGCGCGGTGAAAGCAGGAATACCACTTGCCAGAGAGTACTTTCACTTATATCCTACATTTACCTTATGAATAGACGGATCTTCTTCAGTAGATTTTTGTAGCATGCCATATTTGGAACTTGAGTGTTTCTTTATGCAAAATATATCGACAATATGTATACACGTACGCGTGTACACATATACAAACACGCGTATAAATATACTTATATAAAGTGTATATCAACATTATGTCTAAAGTTTACTTAAAGTATATTAACGATAATATTAACAATGTCTCGATGTAAAAAAAATCATTTGTTAAACATATATCATCGTTTTTAAATATTTCATATTTGTATGGAACGTTTATCTTATGAGTGACATTACTTCTACATTTATGATAAATATCTTATTGTTTATTTCTATCGCAAAGGTACAAATTTCATTAAGCAAAGAAAATTTGAAACTCTCTTTTACTTTTTTTATCTTTCTGAGTTTACATCTGAATCATTGCATTCCTGCACATTATGGATAGATCATTTTCTTGCATGAAAACACTCGCAATATTCAACTACGCAATCTCCTTAATATCATAGAAAAGTATATTTGTCTATATCGAAAAATAAAAATTATATATTTAAATCAGCAAAGGAAAATGGAAACATAAGAAAAAAAAGAAAGTAAGAAAGTAAATGAATTGCATAAATCAGAGTATTGGCTGCAAAAGTACTATTTACACAAAATAATCCCAAAATATTCTTACAATAATATACAGTAGCAACATGAGAACAGAGAAAAAAATAATTAGGGAATACAAATAGTACTGTCATTATTATTAATAGGTTGAAAATGATAATACCAATAGTTGAGGTACGATGTATACATATCTGACTGTATATGTTTATTAGAGGTAAAAACTATACTTTTATGTACAATTGTTGACCAATAACAAAAATTTGTTTGCATACAACTTTACATCAATTGGCTTTCGTTATATTGTTGCTGTTGTGTATGTTGGATTCAACATCAGCACGTATACACGTATTTGAACACCTTAAAAAGGTGTTTTCAATGCAAGAAAATGTACTATCCCTATAGGCATACTGTCTACTTTCCAAACCAGAGATGACGAAGCTTCACTTAAGTCCAACACGTATGTGAGTTCATACAAGTGTTCTATTTTCAATACACAGTTCCCTTTCAGATTCACTTCCTATAATAAATTTACATAATTAGAATGATAAAATTACATAATTAGAATGATAAAATTACATAATTAGAATGTACTAAATCACCTATATATATTTTCTAAATCATTAAGTATTAATTGTTATGTCAGTTTTTATCTTCACAAATACTTACTTAGATTTTTTGGACCCCCTATCACTTCTGTCTACACTGTCTTCCCGTGACCGCTTTTTACTGTTGGAAGAAGAGTGCGATGACTTGTGTTTATCATGTTTATCGTGCTTATCACTTTTTCTGGGGCTAGATGACAAAAATGAAAAAATAAAATCATCATTAGTACAATAATTCTGAAACAATCAAAATTGGTGGTAATCACCTGTGTTTAGATGATTTAGAAGGAGACACTTTCTTGTGTGATCCCCCACTCCGCGATCGATCCGTTCTTTAATTATTAAATTATCAACTCAATGTAATAGGAATGTATATATGTATGCATATATCATTAGAAAATAATGCAGAATATATATTGTCTATATTTATTTCTTAAAACTATTTTACCTGTGTTTATCCGATGATCTTCTATCTTTACTGCTCGATGAACTTTTGCTTTTGGAATTGCTAGAACTTTTGTGTTTCGAATTGTGCCTTAAAATAATTATAAATACGATATTTTATAACACATCACGTTGCATATAATATTCAATTAAGTTTAGTAACAATTTTGTTATTTCCATACCTGTCTTTTGCTGGTGAAGGTGATTGTCTACGACTCGATTTCTTTTTTTTACTTGAATTATAATCGTCACGATAACGTCCCTCCCCTCTTTCTTTATCTTCTTCAGCTGCTTCTCGTTCTAGATCTGACCAATCTTTACCAGATTCTTCTGAACTACCCAATTCTTCCTCTTTAAATAAAATATAAATTAATTTCATAAAATAATTTTGAGCAAATAGATTTTTTTTAATAGAAAATATGTTATTTCTCGAATTACCTTCACTATCGGAATGTTCAGATGCTTCTGAATATTCTGAATCATCATCAGATTCTTCTTCACTGTCTAGATCAGATGGCTAAAAAGAAATTCAAGTATTTCTTCATAAGATAAACTACTTTTAATTTTTTTATTAATTATTAATATTTTATATTCATTAATAATGAGTATCACAAACCTCATAAGCATCATCTTCTTCTTCCTCTTCGTCTTCAACCTCTTCATTTTCAGCATCACTTTCTGGATCTAAAAATGTCCAACCACCGCTATCGAAAAATCCTTCTGGATCATCTGTTATAGTCTTCATAATTTTTGTCCAATTTAAAGATTGTACACCTTCTGTATATCTAATATCGCAGGAACTAGAAAAGAAAAAAATATTAGTTATTATTGGCAACATATGTGCGCGTATAGAAAAATACATATGAAATAAATTAAAAAAACTTACTTTAACCACTCTTTAACATGGTCCAGCATGTTCATTGGAATGGCATTAACCATAGCAACTTTTCTATGATAGTCTTTGAAAACAAAAATCATATCAAAATTTTTCAAATGAAATTGTACTCTTTCAAAGTGAACAAGTTCAACATCTTCCAATGTAATGACGAAGGGAGGCTACAATTTAAAATTAATCAAAATTTAATGTAATAGTAATTTTGATTGCTAATCATGTTGGAATATAAAAATATGTAATAAATGAAAGTAAAATAGTATCATACCCATTCTGTGAGATTTACTAAACATCCACTAGTAGGTTGTAAAAGTACAGTACTTCGATATGGGGCACCAGGAAATCCTAATTCTCTAAAAGGTGTATCAAATTCTATTTCCTGTTTCGTCATACCTTCGACCTATTAAAGATATGAATAAATAATAATACAAATAAGTTATTCCGCGAAATGTTACCTTTTCACAAAAACTTTTAAAGGCTGTTTTTAATTTGTGCCTAAGTTCTCTTTCAGATTGTTCTGCAGCAAGATCATCACGATCATGCATATGCTGATGTTTCCCTAAATCTGTAGTGATTTCACCAACTTCTGTGTAAAATTGCACATCCACGTGCTTCTTTTTACCAAACATAATAGCATGCTGAAAATATAAAATATGTATTAGAAAAAAATTATTCACAATCAGAGTCATATTAGCGCGATTAGTATGTACCTTCAAATGAAAATGAAGAAGGATTATCATCTCTCCATCGCAGGGTTGAAAGAAAGCATTTTTAATATTATTATAAAGAATGTCAACTTTATCGCCTCTTACAGAAGTATATCGAAACCCATTAGTATGAGCTTCTAAGCCTCCTGTCATTCTTTTAGTAACAATATTTGGTCGAATATATAAGTCTTTTAGCTTTGGGTTACCCTTATTTTGTGAAAGTATTAATGTATCTTGTTTTACTAAATCCTCTTTTTCTCTTTCTTCTGCTTCTCTATTCTTGAATTTTTTTTGAACTTCTTTAATCAATCTAAATGCTGTATTTAAATTAGACGAGGGAGCAGAAATTTCACCAGGTTCTTTGGTATTTGTACTTCGATATGTTCTAAAAATATTGTAAAATAAGTTACATTCAAAAATAATAATATTATTAACATATATTGATAATTATTATTAGAAAAGTTAAAATATATATTTATTATATAATACTAACACTTCCTTTACAAAAGTTGCATCAGGTTGTGGATACGAGCCTCCTTCATTGCGACCCATTGTTGCACCAGGATGAAAGAAATTTATTCTAAGATAAGTGTAGTCACCCTCAACAGACTGAGAAATGTTCTTGATTGTTGATATGTGAAAAGGTACAGGAATACCAAAAATTGGTAAAATTACGGTTTCGTACTTTTTATCTATAAGAAAAAAAAAATATTAATATTATGTACATCAAGTTTAATTAATTCTTATAGATATAGTATGTAATTCATAAATCTTACCAACATATAACTTTAGCTCTTTCACTTCTGGCTCACGTGGCATATGGCTTAAGCTCTTATATGATACAGTTGATTTACGTATTTTTTCTTGTTCTTTTCCGCCAGATTGCTGAGCCAATCGTGCTTTAGCAACTTCATTCAATTGTTGAGCTAATTCTTTTTGATGTTGTTTTCTTTTTTCCTCTGAGCTATGTTCTGTTCTTAATTTTGACTCTATAACAGCTGTTCTTTTACCTCTACCCAATATTTCAGGTTTATGTTCATTCTCTTTACCACTGCCTTCTTCCTCTTCTTCTTCATCGTCTTTAACGTATATACCTATATTCTTTACTTTCTTCTTGGAAGGTGTTAAATTTGTAGCAGGCTGGCCCTAAAATATGCAAGTATAAAATAATTTATTAATATTTATCACTTGTATACTGAAACTCTGTTTAAAGAAAAATAATATAAAATTAGACATTACCTCATTGACCATGACAGTATCACCAATAAAAAGGGCATAAATTTTCCCTTCTTTTTCAGTGGCATCTAGATTTGAAAGATTGCCTAAACCTACATTGATGTTAAATACCATACCCTTTTTCGCCAAAGCATGCGTTTTTGGACCTAGCAATAATGAACTTTCTCTAAACTCAATACCCATTGCAAATCCGAAGTTCTTAGTCAAATGATCCAACATATCAGGTTTTTCATCCTTAACAAATTTTACACCTGTTTCATATACATCACTTAATTTTGTACCAGCAACAAGCTTTTTCAATATTTCTTCTTCTAATTGTAAAAGAAAGTTGTAATTATCCTAAAATAGTTCATACATTACATTTATATGTTGCAACCATATATTCACATTGTAAAATCTTAACTCATACCTCTATTGTCTTTGTAGGATTAACTAATAATGTCCTAACTATATTTGAACAGTAAGATTTATAACGTGCTCCTAAAGAACAAACGATCACACCAAAATGGAGAGTATTTTTATCACTAACTACACTAAACTTCAAGGAATAGTTTCCACCACTCTGTATAATAGCTGGGTAACACATGTCAACTTGAGTTACATCAACTCCGGTAACATATTTTTTATTTGTTATAGCAGTATCCACACCTTCTGCTAGTTTTGAATGTTTGACTTTCTGAAACATTTAAATTTATTAATATATAGAGAAATATATATTTCAAAATATAACAAATATAATGAAATACTTTATCGGAATCAATAATTTCCATAATTTGATCCTTAAGGTACTTTGTAAAAACATCGACAGACACCAAACAAGCTTTTTTTATGGTTAGAATCTCACTTTCTTCCTTTGGACACATTACATATGCTGCAGCAGCGCTTACATCAACCTGATTTAATTAATACCAAAGATAAATCTTAATCTTTTATTTATATAATGCATTGTATAGAAATGAAATAATAAATCTCACCGTATCAAAAGATTCAGATCTTAAAGATGCTCTCCATGCATCCATGAAGGCACCTGGATAGTTTTCTTTTGAAAATACACCCAATGTTTTACCTTTCTTACTCTGCTTTATTATCTCAATAAGTTTGGCAAAATTTGCTTTGTCTTCATCACCCTAGAATATATTCGTAGATAAATTCATATTTCTTAATTATGTTTTACTAAAATTTTACCAAGATAAAAATTAAAATATATAAATATATATATATATATATAATATGCCTACTCTATCTCTAACAAGTAACATAACTGGAGGCACGCCTGTATCTTCTATTTTCTGGTTTTCAACTTTTCGTAAGAACTCAATCTTTTTTTTACTCGCCAAAAAATAAATAACCTCTTCAGCCAAAACCATTATTGTATCTGTAAGCTCGTAACTGAGTAACCATGTCTACAAACAAATAAGCAAACAACATAATAATTAAATTATGAATATATATATACGCAAAAATTTAACATTTTTATATACATATATAATTTAAATCATTTGCTTCTAAATGTATTAGATATAAAACAATATCTTTATCAAAAGTTATTAAATGGTAAAAAATAAAATTGTAAACTTACTTGCAATGCTGTAGATTTACTATAGACGATATCCTCATCTGTACCGACTGCAGAAACAAGGCAATCCATTTTACTAAAACTGTCATCAGTACCCGCTTCTCCATCCTAATAAAAAACAAATTTTGTTCTTAAAACATTTTCATTGTTTGCAGTATGATTGAATACATAATAAACATAATCTACCGGTCTTACCTTCCACGCAGCATAAAGACGCTTCATGCGTCGAAAAAACGTTTCTTTGTCAAGAGATACGTTTGCCATATCTTGTTTTCAACTTGCTAAATGTTGCACACGCTGTAACGAAATCAATTCGACATAAAATTACAATGATGGCTTGTAGCGATAACAATGAACAACGAAACATTCAGACAATATTAAATATATGATTTCTATTACATTTTCTTTTTCATTTCTTGTAAACCCGAAATGCTATTAAATTTCGTCTATCAACGCGGATATGGCGGGATTTATAACCAAACCGCAAAATTACGATCCACGAACTACGAGCCACGCGGCGGGAATAATTTTGTGCGTAGTGTCTGTTTTATGGTTTAGAAACCGTGATTCTACCCCCCTCTCTCATATTCTCAACGGTGAAAAACGGTAAAATAATGCCAATTATCAGCCATTCTCATTGGTTGATCGTGGTCGATCTACGATTGGCTTTTACTTTCTGTGAACTAAAGCACCAATCAGATTCAAGCAAATTTCAACAAAGTATTTAAATCATTTCGAACTTTTTATACTATACTAAAATTATTAATAATGCAATTATTTATTTTTTAATTGAAAATGCTTAATGTTTAATTAGAAATATTTTAAATAAAAATTCATATTTATATATTGTATTTAATACGTAAGACATATGAACAATATTGAAAATGGTTGGAGAATTTTATCTTTCTTCCAACGAAATTAACCAATGAACGTAGAGTTACTATAAGAATCAATCGTGTTAACTGTACGTCTATTATTGGAAATAAAGAAAAAATTGACCCACATTATCTAACTTTCGTAAAATGTACAGAGGTACATTTAATTCTTTTTCATTTCTATAATTTTTCTAAGTTTATGGCAACTATGGCTGATTATTTGTACAGTATATACGTATATGTTACAATTTACTTATAAACTTCTATCTCTTGATAGTTTTATATCAAGGGTGAAACGTCTCTTTTTACAAAAATAATGTTATAACCTGTTAAGTACAAAACTCTTGAAATAGGTGATTTTATGTAAACTGTTTATGCCAATAATGCGTATATTACTTTAATAATGATAAAATGTAGGAAATATTCATGACAATAATAACCTAATAAATATAATTGTTTCTTTTAATTGTTCATTGATATTATACGAATCAAAGTGTGAGTAAAGTGAAACAAATATTGTGGAATCGTATTTGATTTTCAAACAATTTTCCCAGTGATCGAAATAATCCGTATTGAGTATATTGTGCTACAATAATATTTTTTCTTATTTTTATAGATGATAAGTGATTAATCATAAGAAAAAAGTAGCCTTAAATATAGAAATATGAGAAAAGGGTTAAAAAGGAAAAAAGTTTCAGTCAAAATTCCAATGATTATTAGAAAAAAATTTATGCACCACTGTGGTTCATTCTAGCCCTTATAAATTAAAGACAATTCTTTTATATTGTGCAGTTAATCATATCTAATAAACGGTTTTAAGTGTACCACGGCGTATGATGAATGTAAGTACAAATTTGTATTATTTATTTATTGAATTATTAATAACAAAAATCATATTGTTTGTATAGATTGTAAGTATTGTATATTTAAATTTGTCAAGTTTTATATTTAAATATTTGTACTTTTATTTGAAATAATTTTTAAATTTCTCATTCAAGTATTTTCTTTTTTCCACAAACCTATTTTCGGAATACTATATTCTACATTATTCTGGCACATGGTTGGCATCAATTTGCTTATGTAATCTTGTTGAAATATAAACGTAGAATTTTCATAAATATTCTTCTTTGACTATGTTTAGAGAATGTAATGTACATATTTATGGAACATAATTATTTCTATAAAAAAGAAAAAAAAAATATATATAATTGATGAAAATTATAAAAAATGTTATTGATAAAAATATTTTTTAATATAGGTAGGTGGTATAGCACAAAAGTGGTGTCAAGAAGGTGGCTGACACGTATTCAAATTATTGAAATGATTGAAAGTGTATCCCGTAGAGCACTGAGTGGCTCCAGTGGGAGCTACCATGTTCGTGGTGCTGAATTAGCACGAAATCGTAGATTAAAATCTTTATCCGCAACTGTTATTTTTCTTGATGATTCTCAGCATACATTTCAACTGGATGTAAGTTCATTATTTTTCTATTATTTTTATAATTCGAAAATTTACAAAACATTAGATTATTAAGATTAATAATTTGTAGAAGAGGGCAAAAGGACAAACTTTATTAGATTTGGTATTCCATCACTTAGAACTTGTGGAGAAAGATTATTTTGGCCTACAATATTCAGAAAATGGTACTACAACAACAACAACCACACCTGATACGATGGTAAATTTTTAAATATCTTTTTGACAAACATGTATCATAAATATTCTACTTCAGATATTATTTCTTATTATTGTAGAGATGGTTAGACCCTACAAAACCAATGAAGAAGCAGATAAGAAGTAAGGGTAAAGATCATAATTCTATACTTAACATTTGATTATAGTAATATGTTTTGTTTGATGATAATTTTTACATCACGTTATACATTAACAAAATTACTGACACATGAAGTTATTAATATTAATAAATTATACGTAAACTGAAAGAAGTATGAATTATATAGAAACTGAAAACAGTTATGTATTTTAGGTGGACAATTTTTTTTTAGAGTAAAATTTTATGTATCAGATCCTAGTAAACTGCAAGAAGAATATACTAGATATCAATTTTATTTACAAATACGGAAAGATATTCTTCTAGGAAAATTACAAGTACCACCAAGTACTGCTTGTCTTATAGCAAGTTATACTGTTCAATGTAAGTATATTTGGTTTCTTTACAATAAATCTACTTTGATGTATATTCAAATAAGCAAATAAAAAAAGTAACATTAAAATATTATTTTTAATGCAACTTGCAGCAGAATTAGGCGATTATCATCCAGATGAACATGGACCTGGATATCTTTCACATTTACAATTAATACCAGGGCAAACAGAAGAAATGGAGAAAAAAATAGCGGAATTACATAAACTTCATAAGTACATAAATGATTAATTATTTTCTTTTCTTTCTTTTTTTTTATGTACGTTTATATCATCAAATATTTAATTAATTTGAGAAATAATTGATTTTATAAAAATACCTATTTTGTTATTTCTGTTTTATATGCAATTTTTATTTGCAGAGGTCAGCTACCAGCTGATGCAGAATTTAATTTTTTGGATCATGCTAAACGGCTTGATATGTATGGAGTAGAATTACATAAAGCAAGGGTTGGTGTAACTTATTAGTATATATTCTATAATCATATATAAATATCTCTAATAATAATAATAATAATAATTTAATGATCTAATCTAATGATAATAATATAATGATTATATTTTTTCAGGATTCAACAAATAAAGAAATACAACTAGGTGTTACGTCAATAGGATTAGTAGTATTCCAAAATGGCATAAAAATTAATGTATTCTCATGGTCTAAAATTGTAAAAATTTCTTTCAAACGTAAACAATTTTTTATTCAACTTAGAAGAGAACAGGTATATCTCAAAAATTTCTACAAACGGGATTTAATGTGAATAATTATTATTACTTTATATATTAAGTATTAAATATGTAATAAAATATGTTATTTTATTTACAGTCGGAAAACTATGATACTTTATTAGGTTTCAATATGCAGACTTATCGTAGTTCTAAAAATTTATGGAAAGCTTGTGTCGAACATCATACATTCTTTAGACTTCACAGTCCAAAATTACGACCAAGGCGGTTTCCACTTACATTAAGTAGTAGATTTACTTATTCAGGACGTACAGAATTTCAAACTGTTGAAGATGGAAAACATCGAGCACGAGTTGAAAGAACATTTATTAGGTAATACATATAAAACAATTAATACAAATCGTAATCATCTTAATTATACTTAAAACTAAGATATATTTTTTTAACCATTCTATAGATCACCAAGTAAACGTTTGGTACATGGGGTTACAACAGCTCCTATTATTGAAGATAAAGGGAAAGTTATAATACCTCCTGGTAGGCCGCCTCGTCCTTATGATAATAAGGTCCAATCTCTAGGTGCTCGTGAACCTCGACAAGCATGGGGTGAAGGGAACCAAAGTGATGAGTTAGAAATGCTTTTTCTCTTTTTTTATTTTATTTTCTTATTTTTTTTATTATAATTTATCTTAATTTACAGTGAAGGTGGTTTTTTGTCTCTTCGAGAGGATTTAACAGGAACTCATACACAGAATAATGCATTTTCTCCAATGTTAGGATCTCGAGTACTTAGTTATGCAGATGATGATACAATTATTGAAAAAAATATTTATGATCTTCCTGACTACAGTGAACCAACAAGTTCGCCACCTCCACAGGTGAATAAATTAGATAAAGAATTATATTGAATATATTCAATCAAATTTGGTGATAAAGCAAATGTAACAATTATAGATATTGGAGGATGGATTGGTTACAATAACATTGACACCCGACGAACAAGGTCGTTTCGGATTTAACGTAAAGGGTGGATTAGACCTTGATATGCCTATTTTAGTATCTCGAGTTGCACCAAATACGCCTGCTGATCGTTGTTATCCCAAGTTGAATGAAGGAGATCAAGTTAAAATTCATAATAACAATTTTTTTTATCAAATATTATCGTATTGATAAATAATTTATTTAATGAATATTGTGTCTAGGTTGTTTTTATTAATGGCATTGACGTAAACGGCTTACTACACGAACATGTTGTTAATTTGATTCGTCAGTCACGTGACTCTGGAACAGGAGAACTTACATTAACAGTTAGACCCAATGCATTGTATAACGCATTAGCTGGAACCGATGAAACATCTGAAGAAGAACCTCCTTACAGGTATCCAATATATGCATTAACTAATCTTAATTACTATTTTCAATTAAATTTGTTTTCGTTATATTTTATAAGGTATGTACCTGATGCACCACATGCAGCCGTTGGTTCTGATGCACTAGCACAATCGATGTTGCTTCTTGCCGATGGTCTGGCTAGTGGAGCCTTAATTGCACAATATGAACAGTTATATAGAAAAAATCCTGAATTGACTTCTCTCGAATCTAAAAAACCAGAAAATCAGAACAAAAATCGTTATCGCGACATTTCACCATGTATGTATGACGGATGCAAGATATATTAATCGATATTAAAATGTTTCTTTGTTTGTATGTGCATTACCTTATATAAAACATTATAATTATTGTATGTAAACGTTGTGATAAATGATCAAGACTATGTGATTATACCTCATAGATGATGTTACGAGAGTCATTTTAATGGGATCGGCAAATGGCGATTACATCAATGCTAATTATGTAAATATGGAAATACCAGGATCAGGTATTATTAACAGATATATCGCTACACAAGGGCCTTTGTCAACCACCGTTGCAGATTTCTGGCAAATGGTTTTAGAAGCTGGTAGTACTCTCGTTGTAATGCTAACAACTTTAGTTGAACGAGGTCGAGCAAAATGTCATCAATATTGGCCTGCTTTGAATGAAACTCTTAGTTTTAGAAATCTCACACTTAAATGTACGGTGGAAAATGTAGAAGATACATTCATTTTTCGTGAATTTATACTTAGAGACATTAATGTAAGTAAAGTCTTCATTATTTTTTTTAGGAGGAAAAAATTCAGAAATTATTATATTGTTTTGTAATTTGCAGACTGGAGAAGAAAGAGATATAACACATATGCAATATTGCAGCTGGCCAGATCATGGTGTACCCAGTGATTGGAAACAATTTACTACATTTACAGAAAAAGTTAGAGCAGCACGTACAGGCATAGTAGAACCAGCTGTTGTACATTGTTCTGCTGGAATAGGCAGAACAGGAGTTTTAGTATTAATGGAAACTGCATTATGCCTTATCGAAGCCAATCAACCAGTGTATCCATTGGATATTGTACGTTCTATGCGCGATCAAAGAGCAATGATGATCCAGAATGCTGTAAGTTATGTATATATATATATACATGTATATATATATATATATATATATTTTGTTATATTACTTACATATATTTTGTATTTAACATTGAAACATGGAAACATTTTATTTGTTAAGAAACATTTTTATTGTTTTAGTATTATTGTAAAAATAATATTATTATCATTTGCACCTATAGGTGCAATGATATTTCATAGTATTGCTATTATTGATTGCAGAGTCAATATAGATTTGTATGTGAAGCAGTTCACAAAGCTTACAACGAGGGTATAGCTAAACCACTACCAGAATTCAGTAGATGAAGACAGAGATATAAACATATTTTAATTGTTTACTCTTAAATACCTTAGTAAAGTTACACAATCTTTAATCTTGATATAACAAATTTGTTCTTTTCCAGTAAAAATTTAACTAATACAAAAATCATTGAGGTTAAGTTTTCGGTGCATTATATACATATATACGCAACATGCGTAGATACATGTCACTTTTGAAAATTTTAACATAATATACAATAGATGGTTTATATACAATTTTATAATTATTCGAATATTAAATGAGAAAAATTATTATAACTATAGAAAAGATCTTTTGGAACTAATTACCATTATATGCCTCATATAAAAAGAAAATATTTAAATTAATAAATTATTGCAGTATAAAAACAAAAAGAAAATCATTAGAAAATTTATAACTGCTTTTTCTAACAAAAAAATATTCAGAAATATAATTTGTAGGTTGCATACAATGAAGTATGCATATATTTTCTGCGATAATATTACAATTGTATATGTAATCTCATTAATACAGTAAAACATATATTTTGGATAAATTAAGCCAAAATATTTTAAAACCATTAGATAAGTCATTCTAATCTTAATTTGAATATAAAATTTGTCATATTATTATATAATAACATTAAAATACTATATAAGTATAATATAAGGATTGAAAATTGTAGTAACTGTACATCAGTACTGAAGATTTTGAAAAACGTCCAACAGTTCAAAGTTTAATTATATTTGTCTAACGTAATAATGCAATATTTATAAAATAATTCAAACATGTCCAAACTTGTAATTTATATATTTCCATATACAAAACATTAGAGAGTTTAAGAAAAACTCATGTGCTATTACTTCATTATAATAGTTTTGGAAGTACACTTATTATATATGATAACTATTTATCTTCAGTATATGAGAAACTTTTACATCCACTAAAACCATAACTGAATCAAAAATCCAAAATACACTGCATATCATGTTTACAACAGCAAAAAAAAAACAAAAAAATTACATGAAGGTAAATAAGATAATGTCATTTTTTTAACCCACACAATAGTGCCTTCTGTGTATGCACTGAAAACTTATGGAAAAACAACATATATATCCATCCATTTTAATATATAGTCAAATTTCCATTGATTATACTTTTTTTTTAACAATCATAACATTTCTGTTATTTGGTACAATCATGTTAATCATTCAATGTATATTTTTGTATAATTATTTATATTCTTTTGTAACTTATATTTTTCAATAATCATGTAAATATACATTACATCTCAACATATTATTTAATAATATGATATATCCAAGCTATGTTAATAAAATAACAAAAACATTGCAATAAAATAAATAGGAATATTAACATTGATTTTTATAAACATGTGATAAAAATATATTTAATTCAATAACACAGTATCACGTATAAAATAATTATAAATTTTGCATATGAAAATAAAATGAAACAATTTACCAGGCAAAAAAAGAATTTTACTGCGCATTAACATTGATATTGCTAAACTGTATGAACTTATGAAATGTAGTATTTTGTATTGTATTATAGAGTAATAGAGTTGATTTTACTAGAGAAATAAAATGTCTTACAATTTTTAATTACAATTTTCATTAAAAAATACCTTTCTACATAAATTTGCTCACTGACAAATTGATATTACCCTAATGTATATATTATACGACTATAATTATAGGTCTAGTAAGGATTATAAAATTTAGATATTATATTTCACAACAATATGTAAGATTTATTAGTAAACATAAATATATAAAATAATTTTTTTTCATATATAATTCAAGTGCCATGATTTCTAAATATCAAAATATAGATATTGATAATCTATTCTTATTTTTGTTTGTACTTTGAATTATAAAATAGAAGTATTTTGCAACACACTATTTCTTCTTTCTTCTGTTTTTTCTTTATTTTATTTTTTTATAATAATAGATGAAATGCAAGCAGATAAGTCCAATAAAATCGTGCAATAAAATTATTACCTATATAAGCTTTTGTATGATTGAAATATCACTTGCATCTATTAATAGATAATGTTGAATAAACAGAATGAAATCCATTTTTCAACAAAGATATTTCTACAATGACTAATTACTGAATTCGACGAAGAAATAAACTGCAAGATGATTTACATATCAAAAAGAATGGGCCTTCTTGTCCTGGCAGATACGTAGATGGAATAATATGATACATTCCAGCTGGTACTCTTTCTAATTCTAAATAAACAAATCCTGGCCTAAAATGAAATATATTTTAATACTTCCCGGAAATAACAGAAAAACTTAAAATTCTATATAGTATTGACTATTCTTTCGGAATGATAATGTGGAAAATAATATCACTTTTTGTTTAGTATACTAACCGAAATGAACCAGAATTTTTTGATTTGAACACCTCTGCATTTGGATTATTAATAGTTACCATAACAATGTCAAAACCTATTTGATACTCTTTAGGTCCTTTTAAAATAATTAATACATAATTATTATCTCCAGTACTTTCTAGATCAAGTTGATAATATGGATTATTAGGATAAGTTGTGTGATTGGAACATCCTCCTGCAGAAATCCCTTTCCACTGACCATCTGTAATCTAAGATATTTACTTCTCTATGATATTATATATATATACAGGTAAAATTGTGATCTTTGCTATATAAAAATAATGTTTTCGAAATAAATTATAATTTACCTCCTTTTCATATTTATATAACTGAGGTATTTGCCATAATTTGAAAGGACATGTTGCATATGCACGTAAAGTGTAATATATCGTATGTGTTTTTTCATATTGTGATATAACTAAAGTGTATCGTGTATCGCTGTTATTTTCTAATTTTATTTTACAAAGATAATGTGGACTATTTATCCTTACTCCGTGAATATATGGTGGTGGATCATCTAAAAAAATTTATAACATGTTAATATTATAATACATATTATACCATAACATAAATACATTTTCCGTGTTTCTTAATTATCTTATTCACCTGGGTAATATACTCTTTTACCGTCATTCCGGTATATTAATACTGTGATATATTCTTTATTTTCTCGAAAATCAGCTATATCAGTAATATGTCTTGTCAAGAGAATCCATATTGCTCCTGTCGTATTACTTTGCACTTCAAGTAAAAATTGTGGATTATCGCCTATATTATACACATCTTTTACAGGTCCAATTCCTGCATTCCACATTCTGTAGAAAAAAAGAATTATTATAAGATTTTATTTTACTATGTTAAAAACATTACAAAAAAATAATTGTATTTAGATTAAACTCACTGATGAATGCAGTAAGTATATTTAAATAAGCCAGGATTCCAGTTGATAAGAAAGACAACAAAAAACTGACATATACTGTCATAATCAATCCAAAAAACTCCATTATCCAATTGTGATGCAGAATCTGGATCATAATTCAATATTTCTCTTAATTCACGAGTCCAATGCATTGTATCCAATTCTGAGTAATTTCCTTTCCACCTCAAATACGACCATGGATTTTTCAATTGAAAAAGTCTAACTCCCTGAACAAGATGATTATTATGCCAATAATACATGTAAATTTCTAATAAGCTAATTTTTAAATATAAAACATTTTTATATTTATATAATGTACATATTAAAATCTATATAAATAAATTAAAATAAGACTTACATTTATTTCTCTAACATCTAATACTGCATAGGCATGAGTAGAGACAAGACCTGCTCTTTCTGCTTCAATATCTGACATTTGTCCTGTACCAACTGTGACAAGCATGTCACCTTTATGCAATCTTAATCTTAGAGTTTCAAAGAAACCATCTTTATTAAAATCTGGATCATCTGGTTTTATAGCATATCTCTCAGGTATCCAACCAGTTAAAGCATGTAAGTCTATATTCTATAAAATATTGTATTTTTTATATTTTATAAACGAAATGTATATATATATTTAATATTATTTATGCAAAACCAACAAATATATCCTAAGTATTATATCACTGTTATTTTCAATATGTTATATTCAATCACTTTAAGCAAAAGAAAGAAAAACTTACACTGCCAGATCCAGGAAAATCATAACCACCCATTACTTTCATATATGCTTTCTCTAATAAAGAAACCCATAGCTCACCGCGATTGTTAGAATATGAGCAAAGTAATTGATTGTGTCGATTTACAGGTAACAAATCATCTATTATTACTTTGCGAGGAATGCCATTGATGTGTAATTTTACCATGTATTTTCCTAATATAAAACCATTGTTTTTTTCCATTTTTTTCCATAAAAAATGACAAATGTATAAAAATCATCATAAATAATTTCTTACCAAACGGATTGTACACTGGTTCATTATTCCTATTTTTTGGATAAATAATAGATGTAATAAGCCTACGACCAAATCTCTTTTCATATTGCGCACTTACAGCAAGAGAAGCTACAAATGAACAATCTGATATGACCTAAAATATAAGCAAATAATCATCATGATTATCATATTTTTATATAATAAAAATTATGGTTAGATAATTGTATATATTAATATAATTAATATAACTGACAGTTTGTTTAATGCTATAATAGTCAACATAATGTCCCATCAACATCTTAGGTTCAGAAAATAATTCTTCAGGTCGGCACCATCTTGCAAAAGTTGTTTTCTGTTTAGGAGCTAATGCCAATAATCCATCTTTATCAGTAAATGGTATAGCATATTGAAATCTCTCCAATAAATCAACATCCATAAAAGGTACAAATTCTTTATCATTTATATGAGAACTATGAAGTAAAACTTTTTTTTCTTCTTCCGTATAAGAGGTACTACCACTTGCTATTTTAAGATGTGCACTACTTCCACGGTGCAGTGAAGGTTTTGTTTGATGTCCTAAAAATTTATCTTGTAAATACTAAACGTTACATTGTTCAATAGGCATGTTTCATATAAATTTTTTTTATATATCACAATATAATTACTTGCATTTGTAGTAGAAGACTTTAATGATGAAACTGTATCTGAAGGATCATCATTAGGAACAGGTTGTAAATTTTGAAGTGATTTAATAATATCATCTAAATCATCAGCTTCTTTTTTAATGCCTTTTAAAGATTCTGCTCTCTCAAGAGCAAGTCGAATTAAATTATTTAACTTTATTTTTATTTCAGAAGTAGTTATTTTCTACAATGTATATAACAGATACAAATACACTTGTGTAGAGTTATATTTTGTTAGAAAATATAATTAATATATACTTACTACACTAAGACCCAATTCAGCAGCATCTGTGTATAATTTCAAAGCAATATCTTTAAGACCTGCTTCATCAGCATCAAGTGCTTGACTTATCAAAAATTCACATCTGTGAAGATCAGACTTTTGTTGACTAATAGCACCATGTGATTCATCTTCCTCATTAACTATAAGTTTAATAGTTTAAAATTAATCACTATTTAATATCTTTGCTATTTAATAATTGAAATATAAATCATCATCTCTATTTGTAACAATATATTTACTTAATTGTTGAATCGCAGCTATTCTTTCTCGATAATCTGTAATTTTCTGATCATATGCAGCATCTAAGGATAATCCATCAAGAGATTTTACTGTTACTTTGTAGTAATATAGGGCTTGTTTATATTCTCCATTTCTATCAAATTGCACAGCTTTCTGAGCAGCAATCAATGCGCTTTCTGGTATATTAGCCATTTCCTTATTTATTATTATAATGTGTAATCTCTATAACTATTTGATATAAAACTGACAGATAAGACTGGCAATTCTGTTCAGTTCTTTAATAATTACAAATAGCTAATGCTTTTGTTTAGGTTATACATGTTATATCTATAGATATC
Organism: Vespa mandarinia; assembly: GCF_050613455.1. Lineage (NCBI taxonomy): Eukaryota > Metazoa > Arthropoda > Insecta > Hymenoptera > Vespidae > Vespa > Vespa mandarinia. The sequence goes on along the minus strand of NC_140817.1, from coordinate 3,441,359 downwards.
ATATATGTATAATATATACATGTATAAAATATTTACATAGTCATTGTAAAAATATTTTCGTGATATTTAAGGGCACAGAGTCTTCTACTTGAAATTAACAGAAATAATATATATCTGAAGTACAAAATATCATTATTATTGTTGTGAATTATTATTTAAAACATATAAATATAAATAAATAATTAATAATCATTAATTTTATTTGATCAAAAGAGTGGTATCTACGATATAGGTTATCTTTAGATATCCTCTTTGAACTGTTTTTAATGTTACTGTCTACGTTAAATATAGTGATAGTTATATATACATTTACCAAAGTATTCTTTAAAATACATTTATAAGATGTTATTAAAATAAATTCAATTTTATTTCTTTTTGTTTGTGTCGTACATAAGATTAGGTAAACAGAGTATCATTTTCCTTGTCTCGCTTTTAGTATTACTGATTATTTGAACTATAAAAAGTATATATATATACATATATTTATATTTTGATAATTATAATTTTATTATTATTTTTCATGTAAATTTATCATCATATCATTGGAGAATTTTTTTTTTTCGAAAAATTTAGTATTTCTCATTATTTTTTGAAAATTTCCAAAATATAATTCGTAAAAATCTAATTTCCCACGAAAAGCATTTACTCAAACGTAACAAAAAAAATGAACTGCGCCATCACTGCCCTGTGTTTTATTGTATATTGTTATGTGTTAACTACAGAAACATAATATTATTATAGACATTTAAGAATGATATTAATTATTTTGAAACTATTGGCACTCTAATAGTTGTACATAACGTAACAAACTTTAAATGTGCCATTAATAGTTCCCTGACCGTATTTTACTCTACACATAACCACATGTTATTGAATGTGTAACCACATGTAACTGCTTGCTATTACTTAATTTAAAATATCATAATACTTTACAATTTTTGTCATCTTTTGAATCCTTTTTGAACAGATCCTGTATTATATATCAGCAATTATCTGAAATTCGAACGACATATTATAGATCTTGAATAAACATAAATTATATTGAATAGTTATTCAAGAAGAATGTACAAAAATTGATTTTATCCAAGGAAATATTTATATTTTTGTGTGCAATCCAGCATACAAATCTATATCATTTTTGCAGCAAGTAATGTGTTTCGGATAGTACGGATTTTTATTCTTTTTATAATTTCAAAAAACAAATTGTTATAATCATTAAAATCAATAAAATTACAAAATGTGTTGGAAGAGTAGAGGTCAAACAGAAGCAACAGAGTAAGAGCCATTGTACCAATATTTGACGATAGGATGGTTTTGCAGAAAGGTACTGGACGTTTTTTAAAAGGTTTTAGTAATGCAACGGTTAGACGATGTAACTGTAGTAATAGCAACATTCAACATCGACTGTATGCTACAGTATCAAGACTTACACCTCAAGAGGTAATGAGTAATTTATTTTTATTTTTGTATATAAAATAAATTTACAGGAAAAATATAAATATTTTCTGATATAGGTTACTGCTGTCTTACAAGCCAATGAATTTACCAAAGAATTTACTGGTTCATCTTCTGTGAAGTATTACGATTCTAATCAGTTAGCATCCAATAATCCTATTGAAGACACACGATCTGAAGGACAATGTTTACTAACGAAAGGTAACATAGTATATATATAACAAATTTTTAATTCATAAGATATATATATTACTATATTATTATAATTAAGTTTACTTTTAACCATAAGTTAAATTTGACTGCATGTAGAATATATTTATACATTATAATAACATACATAAAAAAGATCATGTATAATCGGACAAATATATGTTCATTTTGCATATGATATTCTTTCTTTTTATTTTTTTCTTTACATTCATTACCTAACATTGCTATGTGTTAATAGACATTAAATCATTATTTTATATTTAATTATCCTTTCATAGGTTTGTTATTGGGAGTATTTGATGGTCATGGCGGTGGTGCCTGTGCACAAGTAATATCAAAACGACTGTTCCATTATATATCTGCATGTTTACTTCCTCCTAAGCTATTGAGGCAATATTTGGATTCTATTAATTCCAATAAGGAATTAGAACTACTAGAAACTTTCAATGATAAAGTAGAATTAGTTTCTGAAATAAAAGATCTTTATCGAGACAGCTTTTTAACATTTTTGAAGGATCTACAAAATGGATCTACAAAAGAGTTTCAAATGGAAGCAGCATTGGAGAATGCATTTATCAGATTAGATAATGATTTATCTAATGAAGCTTTATTAAAATTACATAATAAAGATGCGGCAAGAACATTAGCAGTTGCTATGTCGGGAGCTGTAGCAGCTGTAGCACATATAGATGGTCCACATTTGCATGTAGCTGGTGTAGGAGATTGTCAAGCAGTGCTTGGTGTACTTTCAGGTATAAAATTTATCTTTTTGTTCTTTACTTCATTATTAAACAATAAAATTAGTATATACAAGATAGTAGACAATATTATATATTTATCTGCAGGCTTTATATATATACTTGAATGAATGTTATATGACTCAATATGAAAGTGATAATATAAAAATTAAATTCTATTAAAAATAATTTAAAAGCCACCAGAGTGTGTATGTGTCCTTATAAAGACATGATATGCTGAAGCTTATATCCAAATGTGCAAAATTTACTTTATTACAAAAAGTTTGTGAATTTTCGTGAATATTTTTACAGAAAATGATGTGTGGTCAGCAAAAATGATGACTACAGAACACAATACTGATAATCGAGCGGAAGTTGAAAGGATTTTGTCAGAACATCCACCCCAAGAAAAATCTACTGTAATAAAAATGGAACGACTACTTGGGCAGTTAGCACCTCTTCGTTGTCTTGGTGATTTTCAATATAAATGGAATAAAATGATTATGAAACAAGTAGTAGTACCAATCTTTGGCGAAAATGCAATACCACCAAATTATCATACACCACCATACTTAATAGCAAAACCTGAAGTAAAGTATCATAGGTTGACACCTAGAGACAAGTTTCTCATAATAGCGAGCGATGGATTGTGGGATTTAATATCACCTTTACAAGCTGTACGTTTAGTAGGAGAACATATAAGCGGAAAAGTTACGTTAAATCCATTAAGATTACCTCGAAAAAACATGAAGTTATCCGATATAAATGAAATGTTACTACAGCGTAAAGAGGGCTTAAAAAAGAAACCTCTTGATAGTAATGCGGCAACGCACTTATTGAGAAATGCTCTTGGTGGTACAGATTTTGGTATAGATCACGGGAAATTATCGCAGTTACTAACATTGCCAAGTAAAGTGGTACGAATATTTCGTGATGATATAACAATAACTGTCGTTTATATGGACTCAGAGTTTTTAAGGCATTGCCCTCCGTGATTACAAAAATGTACCTTGTTACTTTTTTACAAGTTACAGAAAAACTTTAATCCACTGTAAATTCTCCCTTTATTACAATGTATAGATTGTTATTTATTTCAATAACAATAAACATGATTTACACGGGAATAGTGTTCTGATTACCAATCGTTTATATTTTTATTTGTTTACATACTTATGCATTTGTGTTTTAACTTGTGACATTTCTTCATTGAAATTTATCCTGATCATACTTAAAATAGTTAGTAATTAAATCTATCTGCACGCATTATAATATATTCTATTAAGTAAACGCAGAATTTTAGTGGATAGTTTACAGAGCAAAGTTCATTAAAAAATAAGACAAGTAAATTACAGATATTTCAAATTTATCATATTGTATGTTGCATTTGTAAAAATATATCTATTATAAGATGCTTATTTAAAAAAAAAATAAAAAAAAATAAAAAAAAAAAACATTTGACCAAATAAAGCATTCGATTTATATATTAATGATATAGCGATTACTTTCTTGTTACTTTTTATAAGTATATAAATGAAATAAGAAGAGTAAAATAAGTTTAGTATTTTATACTTGATTTGTTAGATATAACAATAACTTTTACAAAGTAGAATATTATATATTTCGATCATACTGAAAATTTACTTTTTTGTTTTGCATATTAGAATGAACAATAATCTACAATTCTTATAGATAAAATTTAATAATTATTTATGTCAAAATATAATTCATTTTGCATGTTATATACTAGTGCATAATAATAAGAAATTTTAGTAAATATTATAGATTGGTAGCCTATAGTGAATTAATCATTTTTCTATAATAAGATAGAACAGATGAAAGATAAAGGAGTATGCACTTCTTCTTAGATATCTTTATACAAACACTGTTAAGTATAATTGCTTCTCAAAGATTAACAAGGCAAGCACGTATAACTGAGAGTATGCTTTTATAAAGAATTAATTTACATCATAAAAAGTATCCAAGGATCAACCTTCTTGTCCAAAATCTTCTTTAAACTTTTCCAGTTTTGCCATATCATCTTCATTTACTGTTGGACGTGTCGTTGCTAAAGATTTTTGCATATCTCTCTGTAAGTATCATAGATGAATAATATTAAATATATAGATACTGTCTAAAGAAATTTTTCATAAAAACTAATTATATACATACCATGGTTACAGGAGGAATAAATAATTTATCACCATCTACCTCCATCCAACTCATTTCAATAGCATCTGCATCTCCAGGAGAACATGGTGTAAGTAAATCATTTACTACAACGGATGGATCCTTTGGAGATGGCCCTCTTACTTTTTTGAAGTGAGTAGCTGTTTGAACTTGTCTCACAGGTTGCATAAGAGAATCCCTGACAATGATACTTATATCTGCTCCTGAATAACCCTCTGTGGCAGCTGCTAATTTTTTGAAATCATCATCTGATAAACAATGTGCTGTAGTTCCTAGATGAAGTTTAAACATAACAGCACGTGCTTGCTCTTCAGGTAATGGAATGTAAATTCTCTTTTCAAATCTCCTTCTAATAGCAGAGTCTAATACCCAAGGTATATTAGTTGCGCCCAAAACTAATATACCATCATTATCTGAACCCACTCCTACAGAGAACACATGAATTTAGAAATCTGTACCAAGTCATAAATTATATTATAACATTTCAAGAACTTTTTTATGTACCTTGCATTTGGACTAAAAATTCAGTCTTAATTCTTCGTGCTGATTCAGATTCATTATCAGAGCGAGATGAACAAAGTGAATCTATTTCATCAATGAATATAATACTTGGTTTATGTTGACGTGCTAAATCAAATAAATTCTTCACAAGTTTTTCAGATTCACCTAGCCACTTGCTTACCAAATCCGAAGATGAAACAGAGAAAAATGTAGAATTGTTAGCCTCTGTTGCCACTGCCTTTGCTAAGTATGATTTACCTGTACCTGGAGGCTGCATTAAACAATATATATTGTTAATAACATAATGATCTATTGTAAATATATAATATTATCATGTATAGCCCATAATCTTAAATTATATATATGTTGAATAAACTTACCCCAAAAAGTAATATACCTTTCCAAGGTATACGTTTTCCGGTAAACAAATGTGGAAATCGTATTGGCAAGATAACAGCTTCTTTCAAAGCCTCTTTAGCTCCATCAAGACCAGCAACGTCGTTCCATTTGATATCTGGTTTCTCTATAATAATTGCTCCTTCTAATTTGGTTTGAAGTTTTTTCTTTTCAGGATCACTGTCAGTGTCACTATCTCCACTATCACTTTTCTTATCTTCTGTCTTTGCATTATCTTCACCTGCTTTTACCGGTTTCTTTTTACTTTTTTTCAAATATGCTTTCAATGTTTCTGCTCTTTCAAGATACTGCAAACATCTTGATCTTATACTTTCTTTAGCTCTATCACCTTGTGCTTCATCTAGAAAATATTTCGTTGTTATAATATTAATAAACAAATTATTTCGCACAAGATAGCAAAATATATTCTTAGAAAATGAATACATTTGATAGAATGAAGAAAATACTCCACAGCATGTTCGTATAGTCTAAGAGCTTCTTCATAATTTTTCTTACGATCTTCTTCTGTTGCTTTTGTTACTAACTCAATAGCTTTCTACAAATATTGCAATAATATCAATATTTAAGCTCTGTTTAATTTCACATTATTATCTTACCGCCAATATAGTTCCTGAAGCCATAATGATAAAGGATGGATTTTTTTCTAACCTTTACTTTGCTATACAGTAAAAGAAATATTAATCTTATTCCTTGATTACAAAAAACTGTTAATGTCGTTCCAATCAAACAACGAAAAGAATTAGAATACAGATAAAATAAATAGCACACACTTTTCTACATGTGCACTAACATAATTTACTATATCATAGATCGTTTCAAGATCTTCTGTCAATCATCAACCTTCAAAATTCAGTTGTCCAACGTCACCGAATGTCATACTTCATGTGTATATAGACGCATAAATTTGAGATCGCGATCGCAGTATAATATTGAAGAAGTTACGATTATGAAATTACTTGAAACTTAATATATTTCTTTTTATGATCTCTAAATCGATGTACTCACTAATAGAATAACAACATATACCTAGAATCTGGAATAAAAATCGAGTTGATATATGTGCATATAAAAAAATTAATATATGTGTATGTGTGTGTGTGTGTGTGTGTGTGTGTGTATATTGAACTGTTAATGCGATAATACAACAATTAATTACGTAGATAAAAATAAGTACTTCTGATAACTTCAAAAATATTAACTTCTACAAATATAACAGTTAAGTTCGTTCATCGATGAGAGAATAAGGATATTCTTAGAATTGCGATTAGTAACATTTCAGGGATATTTTGTTTTGAGCTACCAGTCTGACTAGATTTCTGCAATATCCATAGAGCTTAGTTTCATGATAATACCGTATGAATCTTATATAAATAAAAAAACATTTTTCCTGTTGACTATAAAATTATAATTTTCAACATAATCATGATATATACTTATATATATAGATACATGTATCTTTTTAAGTATATACACCTTAGAAAATTGAAAAATTATGGCATATATTCATGAGATTTTGATTGGCTAACTATAAATATAAATACCCAATTGAAATTTAGTGAAGCAGCTTTACGTCATCATTTTGTGTACGTGTCTATATATACGCACATACACATACAATTGCATACAAAATAATGCATATATACAAATTAAATTATACACCGATATTCAATCAAAGGAAAGAAAAAAAAAATTAAAATTTTTTAAATATATAAATTGTTACACAATAAAAATTGTTACGGCAATACAATTAAAACTGATGTAAGAATTATATTTTATTCTGTCTTTTAATTACAAAAAGTATAAATTACTTATAACAATTATATGGCTTCATTGTACTGTATAAATACTATTAAAAATATAGAATGAGAATGTTACAACTTCTAAGTATTTGATACAAATCTGCAGAGTAACATCATCAATAATCTAATTTTATACTTTACCAGTTTTACAAGTTATTTGGTTTCCACAATAGAAGCTTAGAAAAATCTTCTTCCACAAGTTGCATATGCTCGACTGCTGTCATAAATGCCTGTTAAAAATTATTATATAGAATATAAAACAAAAGAGATACAATTCATCAATTCTTTAGAACAATCTCTGACTATTACATACATTTTGTTTCTTCAAATTATCTATAAGCAATAATTGCTTTTTGAATGCTTGAAGTAATTCTAATCGTTGTTTTTCTAAATGTTTTATTCCTTGTCTTTTATCTTCTTGAAGTTTTCTGATTTGATCTCGTAATTCCTGCATGCATAGGTATAAAACATATATGAAAATGACTTAATATATGTAATAATAAAGTGCATTTACATGCTTTATATCTTTACCAAGAAAGCATACATACTTTTTCTTCAAAATGATTAAACTTAATAGTATTTTTTAGTTTTTCATTTTCTTCTAAAGATCTATTTAATCGTAAATCATAATTATTTAATTGATTATTTAAAGTTTTGATTTCTTTTCTTAGTCCTTCTATATCCTAAACATTATTATTATATTAAATTCAATATTTTGAAAAATGTTCAAACACACACACATAATCCATATTGTAGTAATCTATACCTTTCTTAAATTTGAATTTTCAGTAGTCGAAGCTAAATTTTGCTCATGTAAATTAGAATTATTATTTTCAAGTTTTGTAACTGTTTCTTTCAGTGACGCTACTTGATTATGCAATTTTAACTTGCCACAATCAAGCTTTTTATTTTCACCTTCCAATCTCTCACAATCATTAACCTACAACATATTAGATATATAATTTTAATTAGTTAAAAATAAGACGATGCTTTTTTTTTATAAAATTATTCTTTATTATACCTTATTTTTATATTCAACTTGAATCACTTTTAATTCATTATACAGCATATCTATTTTGGATTTGAGAAAATTAATGAGAGCTTTATTCTCTGGACTATTTCCTTCATATAAAACAATCTCATTAACTTTATTGGCTCCATTTTGATTTTGGAAATTTTCAAAATTTCTAATAAAAATTTAAACAAAATTAAAAAAAACAAATTCGTAAAATTTAATTCATCTTATATACAAATATAAAAATAAAATAAATATACAACTTATTATGTTGTTTAAAAAATTTATATATTTATTTACATAACGTTAAAAAAATTACAATTATTTGTTAATATTTCTTAGAGATCAATATATTACTATAGTAAATTTATCTATAATATTTATTATATACTCACTGTTTGGATAAATTCGATGTACCTTCTGTTAAAGTATCCAATGAAATAGGATTCCTTTCGATCGTAATATTTTGCAGTAATGTATTATTTGTATTCATTGAATATTCTGAATTCCTTTTATTCCTATCTGTAGTATTATATGTATCATTATTCTGTCTAGACGAGTTATCATGAATCCGTCGGTCCGTAATAGATTTGATTTCCTCCAAAACATGACGCGTTTTTATTTCTAATGCTTTATTTAATCGATATAATTCCTTTTCCTTAATTAATAGTTTATCAGACATTTGTATCGTTATAATGCACGTTACTTAATATTCAATTACAAAACTATAATAATTTGAATTATGTCAATGCATACAATTATTAAAATATATACATGTATATATATACATATTATTCAGACAATATTTTCACGAAACACATTTATTTTCTAAGAGAATTCTGATTGGTTATTTCTGACAAATATTCATGAAACTTATTTGGAAATATTATTGATTAATATGGTTTAAAGTTTAGTGCTTTAAGTGTCTAACGGTATCTACCCTGCTAGTATATAGTTTTATACAAAGGGCGGTAGTTTTTCGTTTTGAAACAATTGATAGTGCTGTATGAATTAATAAAAAAGAAAGATTTATGAGTTTAGGTCATCAAACCTTTGTCTATTTTGATATATTAATATGACAGCGCGTATTATTTTACAAGGTACATTCAATTATCTTTATCTATATTTTATACAAACTTTGTAAATATATATATATATATATTATTTTACATATTAAAATTTTAAGAGATTTTTTATTTTATAGTATTTGATCAATATCAAAAGGCACGTTTGCTTTTTGCACAATCCATTTCTAATCTTGCATCAAAGCCCAATAATATTGAATGTTTGAAAGCTGCCGGTGTTATACATTTGCTTAGGCCTTTGTTATCAGATGTAGTCCCTTCTATTCAGCATATGTCTGCAATTGCATTGGGCAAACTGGCGAATCATGATATTAACTTGGCACAAGATATTATCCAAGAAGATATTTTACCTCGCTTGTTACACAATATAGAGAAACAAAATGTACGAGCTTTGTGAATGTAAGCATTTAAGCTTTAGATAGTTCAAAATTAAATTAAAAAATTAATTACAATTTTTTAAATTTCCTTAACTATTAAAAAAATTATGTTTTGTAGTACTTATATATGTAATTTTATAATTAGTATATCATATATTAGTAATTAGTATATCATACAAATATATTACCTTAAAAATAAATTGTTATAGAAATTTTATAAAAAGGCAGCATTGTTCGTATTACGTGCTATAGCAAAACATTCATCAGAAACAGCATCAATTATAGTACAAATGAATGGACTAGATGTAATGATTATATGTTTAGAAGATTTTGATTCTGGTGTTAAAGAAGCAGCTGCTTGGGGACTTGGATATATAGCTAGACATAACAGAAGTTTAGCAGAGGCTACTGTTGATGCGGGTAATTACAATACAGTTAAAAAATTCTGAGTTCTCATATTTGAATTATTATATATTATTCAGGAGCAGTACCACTCCTTGTTTTATGTTTACAAGAGCCAGAATTATGTCTTAAACAAATTAGTGTATCTGCCCTTTGTGATATAAGCAAACAGAGTAAAGATTTAGCTCACACAATTGTGGATGCTGGTGCCCTACCTTATTTATCAAAAGCATTATCTAATCCTGATGTCAAATTGAAGGTTGATTGATACAACTTATCAAAAAATCTTATAAGACTATGTTAATAAAAAATCTTTTATGCAGCGTCAAGTTCTATCAACATTAGGGAGCATAGCTAAACATGATACAAACTTAGCAGAAGCTGTTGTAGAGACAGAAGTATTCCCCAATGTTTTACTACATATGGGTCATCCTGATGAAAATGTAGTCAGATCTGCAGCAATTCTTACTAAAGAAGTTTGCAAGCATACATCGGAAGTAAATTTTCAGTAAAGTTACTATTTCAATTAAGGATATCATTCATATTTGAATCTTATTATTTAGTTGGCTCAACTGATTATCAATATCGGGGGTATAGGTGCCTTAAATGAATTGATTAATACATCAAAGTTGATAAATAAACTACCTGCAATAATGGCACTTGGTTATATTGCTGGGCATTCCGATCAGTTTGCTGCAGCTGTAATTGGATCAATGGTATAAGATATAATATAGATATAAAATATATGTTATATTATATAGTCATGTATTTTTAAGTGCACTTTGTGATCACTATAGAGTGTTATTCAATTGGCTACTATCTTAGAAAATGAAACTGATGATCATATACTTGCTGTAATTTCTTGGACATTAGGTCAAATAGGAAAACATACACCAGAGCATGCAAAATCAGTAGCTGATGCAAATGTTCTTTCAAAATTATTAGAAGTATGTAAGTTCTTAAAAAAATTATATTTATAATCACAATGGTATATCCGTTCTATTTCTTTTTTTTTTTTATTTGATTAACAGCTCTATATCAATCCAACGAGTTCAAACGATTTAAAAACAAAGTGTTATACATCATTAAAGCAGATATTACAAAAATGTTTGCATATTGAAGCACTAGAAGCACTTCTATTTGATGCCCCTTCAAATATTTTGAAATATGTGCTTGGACAATTTAGCAAGGTAATCTTTAAAAATAGTATATTTTTTTTATTCTGATAATATCTATAAATTATTGTTCTATATATAATATCAATAATTTTTAAGGTGTAGGTATTAAACTACATTATAAGTTATTAAATATAATATTAATAGTTTATTATTTAATCTATACATATCAGTGAAATGTATACAAATGATGCGTTATACAAAGTGATGGTATACTATTTTCCAATTAATATATAAACACAAAACAGGTGTTATTGCCTTTTATATATCTTACACGGTGTTAATAACTAACATAAATGCTTTTATCTATTTGGATATAATTGCTTATGATAAAATTTAATATATAAGATGACTTGTTTTCATATACATAAGATAAAATATAATATAGGAGTGAATTGATAGATATTTATGAAACTATTCATATATAAATCTTTTGCTCTACATAAAAATTGGTCAAGCAGCTGTATAAGTGTGCTTTTATTGTAAATATTTATGCAAAACGATGCTGTTTCTTTTTAATTTATAACAGAATCCTTTTCTATTTGCTAAGTACAATTAGCTCCACCTTGCATGTAACAACTGCAAAATATTAGAAATTTATAAATTATTTAATTAATTTCATATTATTTATACTCTCTCTATATTTTTTATTTTTAATTCTCATATAATAACTCAGATTAATATGTTGACATTTAATTATCTTCATATAAGATATACTTGCAAGCTATTAATAATAATTAACAGGATTTACAGATATGCTATATAGTTTTTTGTTTAATAATTTCATAATCAACAGCAAATAGAGAAATTTTTAATTACACAAACATATTTAGATTATTCTTCTCTAAGATTTTCTCTAAGTTATAGTATGGCACATTTGAAGTTCCAAAAAAGCACATTTCTCAGTCTTTCGACATTGAATGGTCATCTAAAATACAAGGACAATTTGTTATTGATTTTCTTTTTTTTTTATGTGTATAACATTACGAATTTGTTAAGATTTCATGAAAAACATGTGGAATGTATTTCTTACTTAACTATGTTCTATTGCCTACTACTTCAACTATTATATTTTCTAATGGCAGTATTTGGTATAAAGAGAAATAGTATACAAAACGTACAAAAATGGAGAGACAAATATTAAATAAGCCTCAAAAGTTGTATATAGTAATGAATTGTTAACAAAAAAGACTTTGATTTGATATTCTCATGAATCTGCTTAATTTGTTATATTAAAGTATTGGTGTTTTATCATTTTCCATCATCTTGATAATGTTAAGTTCTAATTACATTAGAAATAGGTATTATAATTTTTTTTAGTAAAGATTCATCATAATAATAGCACAACCCAGTGTATATAATTTTTTCTGATAATACACATATATATCACTGTCATAAGTTTATTCATTCAGTAGTTCCACCTTAAAAGGATTAAGGAAAAGATTAATTTTTAGCAAACTTAATTAATTCTACTTTTTCAGACCAATAACTCAACAAATAATATCTGTTATTGAAAGTAATATATTATATTCAAATTTTTATCGTATTTTATATTAATATAAATATAAAGAATAAAACATTAAATTATCATTTAAAAGATTCAGTATTAACTGAAATTTTGTATCAAGTAAATATAAAATAATAATAAAACAAATATAAACAAACAGTCTAGCACTCAATTAAACGAATATCATAAAGCATAAATCGTAAAATTTGGAAAAAAGAATTGCATAATATATATTTTACTGCCAATTTACCAAAATTTTTGTCTTGCAACATGTTCAAATCGTATGGCAAATAAACCAAATATTCGGTTCAGAGCATGTAATCTGTCCAAGTATTTCTGAAAAAGGAAACGAATAATGTTATTCTTTCATAAAGAAAAAATTTTCGTCCTACAAAAGTTACATTTAGTAGAGTGCAGATTGCATTAATAAGTAATAGGTTGCATTATTATGTGATTTCATGAATTGTTGATTAAACATTGAAAATTACGTCAATATCTTTAATTTACTTCATGCATTTAATTCTTGATTTTTTTTTTTATTTATGTTACAATATATATAAAAATGCATGAAAATTTTTTATCTTTTAGCATGATATTTCCTTTGGCAGTCCTTATTTTGGTATATTTTTATTCCTTTGAAATTAGTATACAAAAATGATAAATAAACAGAATTGATATTACATAGAACATTTTCACTGAATATACATATACTATAGTATATGTGATCAATTACAAATAAGTATAATGATTATCGATATAATCATTATAATAATTAGATCTGCCTGATAATGTAAGTGCTATAAAGTGAATAGAATAGAAGTGAATAAAAATGTTATAATGATGCCGAAAGATATGTGATGATAATGTTAAAAAGATATTAAATTATAAAAATATTTTGCAAAATTATTAATAAAATTAAATAAATAATTCATTCATCCGCTTCATCATTAGGTTTAATGCTAGCATAACTATTCATGTTTCTATTCACCTTTAGCATTTTTAGAAAACTGCCTATTACCAATATAGTTTTTCTATGCCTTCTGAAGATTCCAGCATAAAGCTCTTCGCGTACATCCCGTCTATCACTAACATCAGAATCAATACTTGAAACTGAAACTACCGAAGGTTTTGCAGAGACAGGTTGATGATAATTATGTGTTTCACCCGTATTGAGAATAACACAATCTGGATTGTCTTTCATGTTGATTAACAATGATATTACTGCTTATAAAGTTATACACTTTTATCACCTTCCTTGTTAAAGTATTCTCTAAAAAGTAGCACTTTTAATAAACACTCATATTCGTTTAATTATAACAAAAGCTATAATGTGGCTTTGCTATTTTCATAACAAATAACTTTGACAATTTTAATTTACAATTATTTTGTTCATATAATGATTAAATTGAAAATCTTTTCAAATGTTAATTTGTATATTATGAATTTTAACATTCAACAATAGATTAATTTTATATGCAAACAAGTTAAACAAAGATATTTCATAAATTTTATTAATAAACTACTAATATATTCTAATATTTCTATATTGTAATTAGCAATCATTTAACTTACAGATGCTTTGTGCATATATATATATGTATAAATATATATATATGTACATAACATACGCAATATATATACACGTATATATACCTATATGTATACTTTAATAACCCACTAACGGAGATGTATCTTTTTTTTCTGATCTAAATGAACTGATTTTGTAGGATACGTTTATGTGCTTATATAGAAACTTCTGGTTAAATTCAAATGGTACGTCATTTGCTACAAGATCTAAATATCTTTCGTAAATTTGAATGACGTTACACGACTGTTGCAAATATAAGGCAATTGTCTCGTTGTCCGTGCTCTGTGTACCAATGGATTTTGGTGTTTTATAAAATATAATCTAAATATCTCTTGGGGTGATTCAGTCACTGTACTCTATCAATTAGATATATGTACATCTTAACGATCTATCCCTCGCTTGAATTTTTCTTCAACCATACACACGAAGCACTTGATCAAAATTATTATTCGTTGCTTTTTTTTTTCATAATGTTGATGATGGATTTATGATAAAGTAACTATCGTATAAAATGATATTCATATAATAGCAACGTTTTTATACGCTCTTATAACTTTGTATTATCTTCCCACGGTTCACTGTTCCCTCCATAAATATCCTCTAACGTTGAAGTTGTAATTTTTTTTTTTTTTTTTTATCAAATCTTTCTCTCTGCAAAGTCAACAAACAAGATGAGATTAATGAAAAATTACAAATAATGCAAATTACTATTGCTTGTGCGTATATAAGAAAGAATTTTGTTTTCAAATATAAATAGTATTCATTTTCACAATGAGAATTGTTGAACGTACACGTAATTTTTTATCATATTTTTATTTTTCTCCTTTTTTTCCTAATTTCAAACTCAATAATTATTTATTGAGCATTATGTTTTCTTCATAATACCGCGTCATTGTCGTGATACACAAAATATGTTATCGAGAAATCTTATTTACATTTATGTTTTTTTAATTTTGATTTATGATAAACATAATGGAACATTTAACGAACTGTAATAACGATATCGTTCTGACGCACAATTTTTTCAAAAAATGATTTCTCAGAATTTTATTTTGTATTACATCAGCATCTTTACAATTTACAAAGCATAAGACTATTCGATAAAGCGATAAGATCCGTCTCGTAACCGCGTATGATATATGACTGGTAAACTTGCTAAATGTATCCCATGAATCGAGAAATAAATGTATTTTTAATAGTTTCAAACACAGTTTTCTTATTCATCCAAAAATATTCCTTATTTTTATAAAATATTTCTATATATCGTGCTCATTTCATTTAATTACTATTCATACTTTATATTTGTATTTTATTTCTTTCCGTTACTAGTTGGAAAATTAAATTTTTTCTATTAATTCTATAAATTTTATGTATCAGTTTAAAAGCATACAGTTTCGCGTTTTACGTTCACGTTTAAGATATTTTCCTGGTCAGACATTCTAAAAGCTTTATTTTTAGGTTCTTTTTTAAGTGATCGCGACTTTTCACCCACGTTAACGAATATACATAACATATATAATAATAATAATAATTTGTGCAGCAATAAAAAATTTGTTTATTTCATAATACATTCATAATTCTTTGTATTTTATATAATATATTTATTGTAATCATAAAGTGTTATGACTCAATTATAAAAAATATAATTTTTGAAATATTTGTCTTAGATATTGCCACATGACGCGAGAGCAAGACGATTATTTGCTACATCAGGTGCATTGAAAAAAGTGCAAGAAATACAAGCTGAACCGGGCACAATGCTTATGGAGTACATAATGCAAATCAACTGTTGCTTCCCTGAAGAAATTATAAGGTCATTTTTCACACATATATTATATGATATAAATATATATATATATTATATGATATATATATATATATATATATTATATGATATATATATATTATATGATATAAATATATATTATATGATATATATATATATATCATCTATTTTATTAATTTATCAAACTATTTATATCTTCGCACAACAGTTATAATAATTAAGATCTTTTAAATAGAAGAAATCATTAAATCGAAGTTAAAACCAGTAAATATTATATTACTATGGAAATGTGTTATCGTTTTATATGTAATTCTATTATTACATTTTTTTATTCTCTATTTCTTTTTTTTTCAAAGAGTCAGTTGTGATTATATAAAAAGGGAATGGTAAAAAAACAAAATTTTATAAAGGTCTAAGTAGAAATGTCAATTGTCAAGGTCTCAAATTTATAATCAAATCAATTTACTTGATTCATACTTTCCTGTTTAATCATATTATGTCCATTTCATTTTCGTCACTAATAACTTTGTATATTATATATTTTATATGTTATTTAATATTCGAACAGATAAATTAAACATTTATACAGTGTGTGATAATGAATTGTAACCAAAAACACTAGTTGCTTTTTAACATAACCCTGCTAAAATTTATTTACTCACCGAATTAGATCCGAGGATTTCCTTATAACTAGCAGAAAATTGAATCCTGTTAAACTCGTTTTCACTGCCAATTCGTATAAATAACTACCTGCCTTTCTAGTTTTTTTGTGTATTTTAATTTAAGTCAGATTACTAATGTACGAATATCCGCCATATTGTCGCACAGCTGATCTTATTGAAAAAGTATAATCTGAGACTGCAGTGGATCAATAATTTTATGGCCCTAAAGTATTTTTCATTACGATTATATTAAACAATAATTATATTTTACCAAGTATCATTTTTAAACTTTTTATTAATATTTCAATATAAATGCACCTTTTTTCTTTGATCTTTCTTTTGTACAAATGAAATGATTGACCGGGTTAACAGTCGATAAAGAAGGTAGTACAATTAAATGTACAGTATAATATTTAATAAATTTTCATAATCGATTATATTGATTATAGAATAATTTTTTTTTAATTTAATTATCAAATATTAATTTCATATATTTTTATTATAAATAAATATAATAATATAGGTAATTAAAATGATAACTGGTAATTATAATTCGAAAAAATTAAGGATGTAATAATGTTTATAAAAAATTACAATTTATTGTTTTTTTTTTTTTTTCAGATATTATTCACCAGGATATCCAGAAACATTATTAGAAGCAGTAGAACAATATCAGCCAAAATGTCCTTCCATATTATCATTGGAACGAAAAACATTAGACTATTCTGATTCTTCCTTTTCTATTCCAACATACGAGGAACAAGGTTAAAGACAAGAAAATATTACTCATATGTGGAAACATTCATATTTAGAAAATATTTTTGGAATTTGTATTTGAAAATACTAAATCGGAAATATTTAAATATACAAAAATAATATAATAGAAAGATACAAAAAATTTTTAATATTTATACAAGTGATAGAAAGTATAACATAGATGTTACTAAAAAATTCTATTACTTAAAACAAATAAATATATATTTCATACATTTACTTTTTTATTTATTATTTTTATTCTAATAATGCAATTAAATAAACATTTGATTCACGTATTCATTAAATAAGATTTATAATCAAAGGAACATTAGAGACCTCTGTGATTACTGTGAAAATTAAATATCGACTATGTTGTTAACACGTAAGGTTAAGTACTTCAATCTCAAATTTTAAGATAATAATCAATATATGTTATTATATTTTTCTATTTCTTTAAAATTTAATTATAATATTTTTATTTCTTATTAAAATATATTATATATTATAATAATTTGATACTTGTGATTAGCACGATTTGATTCTTTTTTATTAGCAGAATTACTCTGGCAATAAATATAGTAATAATAAAATATTTTTATTTTAGGAAGAGAAATGTGCATCTGTTAATTGAAGATATTAAATATTTTCAATATGAATACCAATGTTATAATAAAAGGTCATAAAAAGCGCAATCAGAAATTTGATATATTTCCAAAAAAAAGAAAAATAAATTCATATGATCCTACAGAAGAAGCTAGGTAAATCAAATCATATTTTATTTATTAATATGTTAATTTTTCAGCTAATGAACAATTATTTATGATTAATTTTAAATAAAAGCGTAATGATACAATTATAAACAGAAAATTTTAAATACATTAATAAACATTAAAAAATGTAGATTTACTTTAAATTTATTGCATATTTTTTTTTTACAATTATAATGTTGATCTATAGGTTGGAAAAGATAGTTTTTGGAGATGCAAGTGATGTCATAAATAATTTACCAGATGAAAATTATATTGAAAAAACAAATGGAAGCACGACTGCACACCCATATAATGCAGATAATGTAGAAGCTAACGAAGATATATCTTCTAAGAGTTCTGATGAAGATTCAGATGAACAGACAGAGAAAAAGAAAGTAGTCTGGGTAGATGATGATGATGCGCATTATACGTAAGTATACGAAGTATTTTTAAAATGATTCAATTACCGTTTTGTTGTTTATATATATTAATTAAATTTATTTTTAAATAAATAAAGCGTAGAAGCGGCATTAAATATTCAAAATCGCAAGTTACCCAGCAAAAGGCCAGAAAAGTTTTATACAGAATTTTTAGAGAATAAATACAAACATTTTGTAGGTACTCCAAAATGGGCAGAAATTGATAGAGTACAAGAAAATTTTGATGATACGGATTATGAAATCCTGAAGGTATTTTAATGATTCTATTACTGAAATTAAAATAAAGTTTTTTAATATACTATGTTTAAATAAATAAATATTTTTAATTTTAGCATAGTTCTCATTTAGAAACGCCACGAATAAAGAGATTGCCAAAGGGAACTATCGATATTAAAGCATTGAAATCAATAAATCAGCAGACATTTAACGAAGGCCCTGTAATATCAAGTTTGGAATTCCATCCAACCTCTACATTAGCTCTTGTTGCTGGTTCATCCGGTATTTTATCTCTTTTTCAGGTTAGTAAAAATATTTTTTTTTTTATTTAAATTATTGATATATATAAAAGGAAATTTTTTAATATATATAGATTGATGGTATAGAGAACAACAAATTATATAGTATGCAATATAAGAAGTTTCCAATTAGTAAAGCAAAATTTCTTAAAGAAGGAACAGAAGTTCTATCAGGATCTCAATTTTACTCATATTGCCATTCTTATAATTTGATTAGTGGAAAAACTTATAAGATACCATTACCACATGGTATTACTAATATGAAGGTTTGAAATTTTATTTAAATTATATTAATAATACTCTCTTGCATATTTCTATTTGAATAACTTTTCCAAATTATGTTATTCAGAAATATGAAGTATCACCTGATGGTCGATTGATAGCACTGTGTGGAAGAGCAGGTGAAATTTATCTACTAACAAGTTCTTCCAAAGAACTTATTGGCACTCTAAATATGAATACAAAATGTCGAACAGTTTCATTTACCCCTGATAATAAAACACTCATAACACACGGAGGTAAATTATAAACATTTTACTTATTTTTAAAGTAAAATTATATAATTCAATATCCTTTTTATTGTATGCTTGAAGATGACAATGAAATGTATATTTGGGACATAAAAAGTCGAACATGTATACATCGTGCAGTGGATGATGGATGCTTGTCTTGTTCAGTTACTGCAATATCTCCGAACGGTCAATTTTTAGCTACTGGTAGTAGGGAAGGAGTAGTTAATTTGTATGACATAAATACAGTACTAAAAGAAAAAATTCCAGCACCACTTAAAACGATTTTCAATCTTGTTACTTCTATTACTGGATTGAAATTTAATCCTACATCAGAGATATTAGCCATGGCTTCCGATAAAAAGGCAAATGCTTTTAAAATGTTACATTTGCCATCGTTTAACGTATTTTCAAATTTTCCCACATTTCAAACAACAATGTCAATGCCCTCTGCTATTGATTTTTCTCCTAGTAGTGGTTACTTAGGTGTATCGAATAGATCACATAGAGCATTTTTATACAGATTGAAACATTATGGAAATTATTAAGCGTTTCTTTTGTAAAAATTTTCTAAATACATAATCGATATAAATTTTACAAAGATATTTAGTAAATTAAATTTTTATAAACATTCAAATCTTATCATCTATACTTTGTATTTGCTGATCCTGTACATACCATTGCTATATTTTTTTTTTTAGCCTAATTATTACAAATACATATCCAAATATACGGTGGGTAAAAGTAAATCATTAATTTTATATGTACAGGAGTATGTACAAAATGTAATTTAAACTTAGATTCTTTTATCACTATATATAAATAATGGTACGAAATTTTTTATCGTTTTTTCTGTGAAATATAAAAAAGTAATGTGTATGAACTTTAAATATAAATATGTGTAATCAGTAAATATATGTTCAAATCATATGTTTATCAATTCTATTTTCAGTATATAAAACTATATAAAGATAATAAAAAAAATGATAGAATATGATACTTTATTCTATACTCTGTCTATTCATGAATTTTTAAGGAAAAAGAAAAAAAAATTGGATAATCCTAAATGCAACTTAAAGATAGTGTTATAGCTATTCACAATACGTTGTTTGTAAAAAACAGATGTGCACATAAAGTTCTTTTTTCAGGGGAAAAAAAAACATTGTTTAAGTTACAAAAGTTATTTTGTTTGTAGAAATCTCTAGAATACTATAAGCTCTTGTACATGTTTACCAATAATCAGGATAAAGAAAATGATGGGTTTATATCAGACTTAAAAAAATAACTTAATCATTATTGCCTCATTAAATCATACTTAAATTATATTCAAAATAAATTGTGTATTTGTTTGTACAATGCCAATCAATTTAGATTAAAACAATATAGAAAATGAATAATGAAATGTGATATACTTGATATTTGTACTAAAATTCTATAAGAAAATATCACTTTCATAAAAAAGCTTATAATAAAAAAAAATTTTTATTCCTATAAAACTATATTATAAACAAAAGGTATGATGACACTATATTGGGTTGCTCAGAAAAATTATAAATGATTTTTAATACAATTATTTAAATTTCTCTCTATTAATATTTGCGAAAATTAAAAATTATTACTGTACACATCAATATGAAATATCTGAATAACCCAATACTCAAATAATCTTACAGAAGCTTATAGATTACCTCTCCTTTGGTCATTTTTCATTTTAACGTTCTTTCCAAATATACATTTTGAAGAATGTAATATGATACTTATTATAGTAACTAACATATATACAACGAACTTTCCTTTTTGAAGGGATCAAGTTTCTCACACATAACATGTACTATCATTTATACAGATATTCATTATGTTAATGCATGAGTGTGGTCATCAAAACAACTTGCTTTTATACACGTTCATTGATAGTCTTTAAATAGTAGACTATAACTTATGTAAAAAATAGCTACTATAATATATACAAAATTTTTTAGGCTACTATTAGCCAGGAATCTTCAATCTTCATCTCTTTAATCTTTATCTCAAGTCTTCATCTCTTTTTTTAATTGTGAAGTTTCTATAGTAGACTGTTCTTCTCTTTCTATATTCCTTTGGTGAATGGGTGTAAGAAACACTAGCTATTGGTCCCCTGTAGTTGTGGCAAGAGCACTAGTATCTGTACTACTGCTTTCTACTATAAGCATAACAGTTTCAGCGGCACCTCGCACACATTCTACTTGATGACCAGCCCAGTCTTTACGTTGACAAAATGTAGAACAGTATGGTGTACGTCTGCATAAAGAACACTCAGCAAATGCTTCTCGATTGCAATTGGCACACTAAAAACAGAGTTTTTATTAAAAAAAAAAAGAAAAGAAAAGAAAAAAAAAATAAATAAACATACATGCGAGCAAAAATATTTTATATGCAATACAAAAAAGCACAAACACACTTAACGTTACTTTTTTATTATGTGTATCAGATGCAGGCTGTAGACCAACAGTTTCAATAACATCTCCTCTGCCACCCAATTGTGCAACTAATGCTTGTTCTCTTCTTTGTTGTCTATTGATTTCTTTTGCTTCATCTACTGTACGTTTAAATTCATAAGCCAACTTTAACATTTTATTAGATATTTCATCCAATTTTTTAAAAATATCTTCACTCTGTCCATTCTCTGTTTGATGCACGCCCTGCACTACAGAATCCTGATCTTGAGATTGTTGTACCACTAAACCATCTGTAGATACAAATTGTGGCCAAACTTCTTTGTCAGGAACAACTACTTCATTGTCACTTTCATCATTGTTACTACCATCCCTCGAATTTTCACTTTTATGTTTTCGAGATGGAGTTTCACCGTCAGAAGTATCCCTGGCTCTTCTTCTACGTTTATATGGTGTAAATAATCGTACAGGTCCTGTCTGTAACCATAAATGATTAATATTGCACTTACAAATCAGATATTAATAAGATAGCTAAAAAATAATTTAAATTACTCACTGCACTGTCATCATCACAACAGGCAGCACAGGTGCATGATGTCGCATGCGGCTTTAAAATTTGTTCATCTATAAGTGTTTGTAAACTTCTACCACCAAATCTGATGCTTCTTTTCCAATCCTTACTCGATGCTCTTCCACAAAATGCTTCAAATTCACTTGGTGTATACCAGTCCGGCCCTAATTTAATGCATCGCCCTCTACCTCCTGATCCAAATCTACTTTTATGCAATTCTGCATTTGTATTTTTACATCTAACAGGCAAAACTGCCAAATTGGCAGATTCTGACCAACTGCATATTGGTTGCGAATTAGCTGCAGATACATGTATTTGTTCGGATTCTGCCTCATCCGTACTATTTTGAATAACTATATGAGTTGCCTTCAATTCTCCATTCCATCTTAGAGGATCTGCATCTTTGTCATGACGTGGTTCACAGATGAAACCATTATCAACGCATAACATTTGTTTGAATTGTCCAGAACCTGGTAGCTACAAAAGAAAAACTTTATTTACAATTTATTATTGTTAAAATAACGTAAATTGATTAATTTAACGACGAAATACAGTTTTATTTTTAAGCATACTTCTATTGTTCGTGTATTATATATAAATTATAAAATTCAATGACAAAAATAAAAATAACATACAGAATAAAATGTATATAGTATATGTGTATCATTTACATAAGAACTTATTTAAATTTTCGAATATTTCGTCAATCGTTAATTTACGAATGACCTCAGAATCGATCGAGCATGTGATGAATATATCTTTCGTTTTTTTTTTTTTTTTATATATACCTGCAATTGCTCTGAGGTGATGACGTTGAAGGTCGTCCCATTGGTAGAGTTTGCCACACCGATGATAGAACCAACAGGCAAAGAAACCGGTACACCAACTCCAGGAACACCCGGAACACCCGGTACAGAAGTGACGCTCGCCGTGACGGCCACAGGATGCGCCTCGTGTTCGGTCGTTAGGGCGGACGCTTCCTCGGTTTCGCTCGTCAACGGTTCGGACATGTCCGGTAGCACGGCGACACTTTCCGATGTTTGACTCTCCTCCATTTCGGCTGTTCTCGCCTCGCGCACGTAATGGCATCAGCGCGCACGCTCCTAATAGCGCCACACGAAACGCTTTTGTAATGCCGAGCAAGCGCTTCTCTCACTTACTCTATCGCCATTCTTACGAATTTACGTTTCTTCACAAAAGGATATGTTTTTTCTTTTTGCATACTTTTACTCGAAAGGATGATTTTGGTGAGATAAAGAATCCCTTATGCTTTTTATCTATGTTTTTTTTGAATCTTTGTAACATTTCAAAGAAAGAATAAGACGAATATGTATTATTGGATAGCGACATCTTTATTCATTTCATGCGGCGGTAAAATCGAATTTGAAATGACAATTTAAGGTTATATCTAATTGTACGAATATAGAATTTATTTGAAAAAAGTATATATATATATATATATATATATATATATATATATATATATATAAGGTTCGTAGATGATATAATAATATGACAGAATAAATGAAACAATAATAATTAATTCTATTCGATGATCTTTCAGATTTTTGTCAATATAGTTTCAGAGTGGGCAAATCTTAAAGCACACATTTTGAATGTACCATTCATTACGATGTATTATTAATACATATAATGTAATAAATTATACATATGATACAGTATTTTAGTTTCAAAAAGTAAAAATGAAAAGACATTTTATTAATTATTGCGAATAAAGGAACGAATCGCAAAAGATCATGAAAAAGCAATCTGTCGAAGAAAAAAGTATTATTTATATTTGTTATATCATTAATATAAATTCTTAGTAAAGGTTATATTTTTTTATAGCATCTGCAAATAATGCAGTAAATTCGAAATTATACGAAAATGAAAGTTCAAATGAAATATTAAATGATTCTCAACTCAATGAGCAATCGTCTATAGCGACGATACAAAAACCTTTAATTTTTATGAAGTTAGAAATGATTAAGCCAAGCATGGAAGGTGCGTCATCAATAAACCCGGAGAAAGATTTTTCGTATATCGAAGAAGATACAATGACAGAATTGCCCTTTTTAGATATTACAAACAATGAATCGATCCAAAACGTAACCAATATCGAAGAAAAGATTATTAACAGTTCAAAATTTACTTTTTCTGCAAAGCAAACAAAGGAGGTATAAATATCAAAAAATTAATTAAAAGATTATTTCACCCTCTCTCTCTCTCTCTCTCTTTTTCTCTCTCTTATATTAAACATTATCTATATTGAACGAATTTTCTTTTTAATAAAACATATAACGACGATTCATTTAATCTATAATACATTAATTATATCAAGATTAAATGTTTATAAAGCACATTATATATATATATATATATATTTAAATCAAGTATTTAATTAATTTATTGTATCAATACTTCAAAGATGTCAATGAAACTTACAATTAGTTGTGACGCTACGACAACGCAAGCTGCAATCCCTTACTCTTCGTCCGTGTCAACTATGGCATCCATGGTACCAACAAAAGATATTTTACAAATATCCACTACTCCTTTATCTTCTATAGGATCTATTCCTAAAAGCGAGATTCTAACAATCACTACAGATTATAACAATCGTTCGCCCGATGTACACAGTATACTTGTAGATGTAATCGATCAACACGATCCAACGTCGATATGTAAGTTATGTTTTCATATTAATAAAATATAGTCTAGAGCAAATTGTAAGAGATATTCATTTATTATAAAAACAAATTAAAAAGTAAACGTATTATAATTATTTATTTTTCTGTTTATTTATTTTTTATTTTTCTATTAAGTTAATCGAGATCTACAGCTATCGATCGGAGAAGCATTTGATTTACCACGACGAAGTATATCATCTGTAAGAAATAATTTCGTTAATCGAATAAGACAATCTCGTAGAATTTGGAGATTAAGAAAATATCTATGTTGTATTGCAACGACGGACGAAGAGGTTGCAATGTTTTATCTCTTCTACGTTTTAATCGATTTTCTCGTAATTGCTTCTTCGTATTTTTCTAATCAATTCGGCTAATAGACAGATACAGTTCCACGTTTGAGAGGGGCTCCACCTACATATTCATCGATATATGTTAGTCCAGGAACGATATTACGTCAAGAATCGTTAATTGCACAAACAAATTTACACAATATCAGAAGATTTATTTTTTCACCTACGAATCAATCGTCTTTTGTAGCACCTACTCCTCCACCAAGTTATGCTCAATCTCAGGGTATTCAACTTAGCCCATATTTTACGGAAGAAGATCTTTCCGTTTCACGTAAATATCGTTTCATTAACATGAAACTTATTAAAAATCTTATTATTTTGTAATAAATAAGAATATTTTATTTAAATCTTATTGTGATAATATGAAATTAAAAGATTCTTATGTAATTAAAATTATTTCATATTATCTTTCCATCAATTCTCTAGCAAGTGCTAATTCTTGGTCCCCAAGACCCATAGCTACTATTTGTACACGATGCTTAGCCCTTGTCATTACTCTGACAGAAGTTCGTCGATCAAATATTGTACATTTAAGTGCATTTCTTCTTTGTCTTTGTGGGTTAGTAAATGAAAACGAAAAGTTTTATTTATCCTTCAATATTTTTTAAATATTTATACATTAATTAATTTATTAAACAAAAATAATACTTTAGATAAAATCATTTTTCTTTCGTGTTACATATAAATATATATATATGATTTATAGAAACACATGTATAATTTTGGATAATCTTAATATTCGTTATAATTTTTTTCTTAAAATTAATTATTCATTATTTATCGATATTGATATTAACAATAGATGCTGGCCTTGTTGTATGATCCCATATTGCTTGAATTCTTGTAAAAATACCGATCATTATTGTCCTATTTGTCACACGTATCTTGGAACTTACACACCTTGGTAATTTAAACATATTTCTACAAAATTTTCATTGCAAATATTCTTTGCATCTTTTTTTACTAATAAGTTTGCGCATAAACATTAAAAAATTATAAAAATATATTTATAAATAAATTACATTTAATTAAACAATGAAATATAAAGTAATTTCATAAATTATCTTGCAAATTAATATTACCATAAATAATAGTTAGATAGTGTTATTCTTAATTTTTTTTCATGGCTGTCACTCAAAGGTTTGTTTCAAAAAACATCCCCAAAAAATAAATTATTTCTTTTTACCCTTAATAATTGATTTATAATTTTAGAAAAAAGAAATATATGAAAGAGTTAATATTTAGCTATATTTTAAGTAGTAACGAAGAAAAAAAATAAAGTTTAGAATAAAAATTAGCTTTAGAAAAAAATGATAAATTTTTTTCTATATTACCTTTAAACGAAGAGATAGAGATTTGAAATTTCACAGAATGAGTATTTTATGCAAAGAACATTATTTAATAAATAATAACAAAAAAAAAAATTGATACCGGGACCATTTATTTATTCATAGTCATCCTGCTAGATTCTTTACAATGTATACGATGAGATGGACAAATGGCGAAAGTCAGTTTTTAATACGTCACTTTTGTAACTTTTAGTATTACGTATATTAAATTTTTCGATAATACATTGCAATGTAGGATCAATATTTCGATGTATCGTTTTCGTAAGAAACGAGAGCAAATCTAAGAATAACATAAATGTAAGAAAAAAATAATTGCCTAAAAAGTCTATATATGTCGGCATAATAAGTTAACCTGCAACAAGTGAATGTTTTAACTATCTAAAAGAAAACTATTGTTTTTAATAATATGAAGATTTTATAATTCTGAGAATGACATTTTTTGCAATATTATGTAATATTATATAATTAAAAATGACTGGCTTATTTGCCTTTTTTATAGCCTTTTTTATATTATACTGTAATTTTACTTGGTAAGTACCAGATTTATATACTGTATATTTTCTTTTCTTTTATTTTTTTTTTTTTTTTATCATTCTAACAGATCCGTAATTATTAAATTATTATAGGGTAATTCCAAGATTTTTAGCATGGTTAGTAAAAAGAAAATATAAAATACATTTAAGGGTTGGTCATATTTCTTTACCATACTTTATTCTTCGCGATGTCAATATATCTAAGAATGGCTTTACATTGGTCAGTATCACTTTTATATTACTTATCTATTCTTCTGATTTAAACATTAAATTTTATATATATATATCCTGTTTACTTTTAGCAAGTTGAAGAAATAAGTGTTCGTAGCAGTTTATTCAGCAGCGATGTAGCTAAATTGTTAGCAGTAGTTATGCGTGATGTTAGAATTAATAAAGATGTTCCTATTGAATCTAATCATCATTCGAAAGAAGCAAGTAAATTATTAGATTTTAGGGATAAAAAGATTTCACCAATAATTATAACATTTGTACAGGTAACATATATTTTATATACATATATATATATTTTATAACATATATATATATTATCAATGTTTTGATTATTTCTAAAAAATATATTTCTATTAAATATATTTATACATATAATCTTTTAGTTTATGGCTGTACATATTGAAAATTTGAGTCTTCTTGCACTTGGTAATGGATGGTTAGCTAATGGCAGTGCAGAAAGTCTCAGTTTAGATGGTAGTGTTGTACACGGAGCTCGTACTCTGTTAGCTTCTGCTACAGTTTCTGGAGGAGCAATGAAATTATTAAGACATGCATCTGATGCTTGTTTATCGCAAATCACTTTTGCAGGTACAGCAGAAGCAACTCTTAAAGCTCAAGGAGAAATTTCAGTTGAGGTATAACAATGACACATAGCATTATCATTTATAAATGGATAATACAAAATTTATTTTTTCTAATTAAATTATATTTAACAAGATTTTATTTATAGAAATTGTATGTTGGCGTGACACAAACAGAAGGTTCTGGAGGACCAGGTCTTATGCAATTTTTAAGAGATAGAAAATCATTAACAACTGGATCTTCTAACATAGATAGCAAAATTACTGATAATCTGCTGGCTAGATTAGCACCAATTATACCAAAGGTAAGAATTAATTTTTATATTTATTTCTTAATAATTATATGTATTAACAGCATTTATAATTGATATTTCAGGACTTTATGTTGAAGATAGGAAATTCTTCTGTCATTGCAGGACGAGAAGATGGTGGTATTATTGGCTTAGAAGGCATAATGAAAGGATTGCAAGCTATAGCAAAATTTCAGCCACACAGCCCTCAATTAAATTTCACTGTGAATTTAGAAGGGTTGTCCATTCGTGGAAAATTTCCTGTTGTTACTTTGCAATCATTACTAATAGATGCAAAAGTAAGCTTACAAGATAGTAACATTCTTTCAAATTTATTCTAATATATATATATATATATATATATATATATATATATATATATTATTTAATTTTTTTTTCAAATATATATATATATTTTTTACACATAGATGGAGCAAGATATTTTACAAATATCAGTTCAATTGAGTAGTCTTTTAATCTTTTATGATTACAAAGATTGGGAATCAATATTGCAAAGTGCACAAAACGAAATACCTAAACCTGTTGATCGCGTGTCCTTAACTAGTAAACTGCCATGGGTTGAAGTTAAGATAAATACTGAATTATATGACTCATCTTTGGTTATAAAGCTTCCGGATGCACCAGAAGCTTCTTGTGGAGTAGCACACATGAAATTTTCTTTAAATACAGTCCTAGGTATAAATTGAGTTTGATTAAATAATTTTATCTTCTGGCATTTTATAGAACTTTAATAATTTAAGTTTTTTATTGAATAGGTGAAATCGAAGATAGCAATACAGAATTGATAATTGAATCTTTATTTTGTGCTTTAAATGGAGCTATTACAAATAATCTTGAAACATCTCATTGTTGGGGTAGTCCACTTTCAGTTGGTGTTTTATTAGCAACAACTCGTACTAATGCTATAGGAATTGCTGTAGATGCTCTTGTAACAGAATGGAGTTTAGATCTCGCCCGATTCCTTGAGCAAGCTTTCAAGTAATTCTTTAAATTCATATGTTTCTAATATGATTTTCATTACACATTTTACATTCATAATATGGGAATGTTTTTTTCAGGTGTTGTAAAAAATATATAAAACCGACAAAAGAAAAAATTAAAAGATCGGAAAACGCTACTCAATTAAATCTGAAAGTTACAAATTGCAATATTTTTTTTATTGCCGAAAATGAGTTATGCATTATGATGCGTCTTGATGCTGCAAGTATGGAGAATAATGTTAAACGACTTGTAGCAGTTGCTGAAGGAGTAAGTGCTATAACTCTTAATAAATATGAACCAATTGTTTGCCAACATGCACAAGCTTTAACTCATCCATTTTTGGCTATACGAAAATGTAAATGTGCTATTAGTTCAGATATTATAAATATAAGTCTTGATGGTACAAGCATAGCATGGAGCCCTAACTTACATTTACGTCTTTTACTATTTTGGATGGAATCTAAAGACTTTAGATCTCTTATATCCAAAGAAACATTAACGAATAGAGATGTAGGTACTCAAAGAAAAAAGCGTTTCATAGATTTACTAGCTACTGGAGGCATTACTGTCTCTATTGATATATCACCAAAGCATTTCTTGGAACTTTCTTCGGATCAACTACGTTGGGTACAGGGTGAATGGAAGCTTAACTATATCCGTGCGACATTAGATATGGCTGACATAATTATGATTGAAGGATTTGAATTAGTCAGAGTGTCTAACAATGAAGAAGTACGTTTAGAAAGACAAAATAATGAAGGATTTTTCTTAGAATGGAATGAAACCTGGGCCCTCAATATTGAATCAGTTAAAGCTTGTTTTCCTTATGAACATCAGTTTACCGAAGCTATACAAAATGAACTCTTTAGTATTAAGAAATGGTTAAAGGATATTCATTCAACAGGATCAATTAAACAAACACACTTGCCATGTGATTTAATTATAAAAGTAAATATATATATATATCTTTTTTGGATAATTATAAAACAAATTAATTATATTCACATATTTTCAACGTTACTATATATTATTTACAGATTAAAGAGTGGATTTTTGAAGTAAGTGATGATCCATTCGAAGTTCGATTACGAGATAATTATGAACTTTTAGAAGATGAATATAAAGAAAGTCTGAAACGTCAAGCGATGTTGGACACTAAAGTACAAGAACTCTGTCGTGCTCACTTACTTCTACCACAAGACAAAGTAGAAGAATTATATGCTAGTCTGAATAAGAAAAATGCAGAAATCTATGTACAGAGATGGAAACAAATGCAACGTACAGGACCAGCAAGAACAAGATTATTTGCTTGGTCTATGTTGGATTTAGAAATATTGACTTTAGCTGATCCTTCTATAAATGGTACAGAAAATGCAACTAAAGCTATAAGAGAAATGGATCCAGAAACTCCTTGGCCTGAGGATGGTCTGGAGTTCAATACACTTTGGGTCAGAGGTATCAGTTTAAAATGTGCAGAATGGAAATTACAATTACGAGATTTTCCCCAACCGCTGCTTTTAGTTGAAAGTCTTAGTATTTGGGGTCGATTAGCTGGCGCTGAAGCGGTACCACTACCTAGGGCTAGACGTACAGTACGAATTGAAATTGGACACCCTTGGGATGATTTTGTTGTAGAAAGAGGAATGACGTCACTAAAATACTATCATGACCTTAATTGGGACATAGATAAATTCAGATATGCATTTGGTCCATGTTGGGAACCAGTTATAGCACAATGTAATCTTAGCTTTGAAAAGATAATCCATCCATCTCGGGATCCCAGTCCCCCATTGCCATTTTGGGATAAAATGAGATTAGCCCTTCATGGAAGAATAACTTTGTGTGTGAAACAATTAACTGTCTTATTACATGGCTCTTTAGATCCTTATAATACTACAGAAGAAATGGAATTAACATGGACAGGTCTAGAACTTGATTGGACACAAGGAAAAATTATAATTAAAGGAGATTTCGATGTATACGTTCGTACGGCCAGCAAATATGATGATTGTAGATTATTACATTTACCTAATGTTAGATTAAGCATAAAATTAGCGTGGGTTTGTTTGGGTGATCCAAGAGATCATCATGCTGCAATACCTTGTGCTCCGGATAGATTACCAGAGTATTCTAGCAATCAAGAACATGATTCTTTCCGTGCATTTCGTTCACAAAATTTAAATGTTAGTTTATCTTTAGAAACTAAACCTACTGGATCTCCCACACTGACAAGTGCACCAACAGCCTTGCTTTATGGCAGTACTCTCAGATGGTTTGAAAATTTAAAGTTTATATTGTCAGGTGCGACAAGGCCTACAAGAAAAGGTCCACTATTTAAGAATATTAGACCAAGAAAAAAACAATTAAGCAGGCACTACAGAAAAGTTAGATTAACATTAGCATTTCATCGTTTTCATGTAAGTTACTGGATGTCCTTTGCTATGCAAAGAGGATTTGAAGTAACTGGTGGAAAAGTAGCATGTAGTTCTGAACATAATCTAGCTCTTCATCCGATCGACGATGGCTTCATACATCGTCCAAGGGCAGAATGGTCTGTTATTTATATGAATTGTGAATTAAACGATGCAGAAATTTGGTTAAAAAGTGCATTACAAGAAGAAGAAGAAAGTACTTCGTTACGACAACCGGTTGAGAAATGTTATTGTCTTAGTGTTGCTCGAGTTAGTTATGGAAGAGAAGCTATGGTCACAGGAGTAAGCGGCGATAATCCAACTCATCGTTTAGCTGTACACGATTTGAAAGGAGCTTGGACTAAAACAAACAGAGATGTTGCATTTGCTCTTTTTGATTCATTTATTAAAACGCAGCAACTTAAAAAAAATTTATCAACAGCAGCTCTAAAAGGTTTTCATAGAGAAAGTACTTCTACACCACATAAAAATAGAATTAGAGCTGTTGAATCACAAAATACACCTACCCAAGCAACACCATCAACATCTTCTAAACCACAGCAAGGAGAAGCTGCTGGAATGTTGCAAAGATTAATTGCTGAAGCTGCCAATAAACCAGTAGCATTCAGTGATGATTTATCAGTACAAACAAGAGGTCAACAATTACGCGGACTCGCAGCATGTCATCAGGATGATGTTTTACACAAAAATTGGCTCAGTAAGATGGAACAAGAGATCAAACCTATCCAATAAAACATTCGATTATTTTATAATTTGCATTATGTTATAAATTATTTTCTTTACAGTTGCATTAGTGAATAGTCAAGTATTATTGAAAGGAATTGAAACACGTGGATATGTAATTTTATCAGCAGCAAAAGCAGAAATATTACAAAGGGTTCATCGACCTGTATGGAAAGAGAGAACACTTGTTTCAAAAACTACCTGGGTTGGTTCTTTAGAATGTATGCAGTATTATGCTACAGTTAGTGCAAATATTGATGATAATATTGATGACAATATTATGTGGTTAACATTGGATAATATACAGGTATATTTCTATATAATTAACTATTATAAACTATTCCTGTTACAAATTAACATTATTGACAATGAACGGTTTTAGGAAAAAGATTCTACAGTGATAGCAGGCTTACCAGATGTACCAGCTCTTGTAGGATCAGGTCAAAGTGTAGGTGGTGTAGTTAGTCAGACCGTAGGTGGTGCTGGCGGACCACAACATCAATTACAACGTATTGTATCAAGATGTAAATGCGAATTTTTTTATGTTGGCTATGGTCAAGCTTTAGACGTTGGATCTGTAGATAATATTCCACCGCCACCAAGAGAAGAAGTTAGTTTATGGGAAAGAAAGGAACTATCAGCTGCAGATGCATTTACATTGATGCATCATGATTTAGATGTATGCACAAACTCCTTACAATATGCAATGATTTTGGATATTGTAAATAATCTATTATTATATGTAGAGCCACGCAGAAAAGAAGCTTCCGAAAGATTACAAAGAATGAGGTTTCAATTACAATTACATTCTGTTGAAGATCAAAAACGACCTATACAACAATTGCAAAATACTGTGCGTGGATTAGTTGCAAAATTGAGAAGATTAGAACGCGAGACATATCTAGTACAGAAAGCACTTGCCGATGAATCAAGTTCTGATTTACTGGCTGAAATGGAACGATTAGAAGCTCGAGTTTTTGAATGTAAGGAACAACTCAGTGCAAAGGCTGAAGAGCTTGATGTAATGTTAAGTTGTTATAAAGAAACTACCGCACCACCGAGTGCTTCAACGACATTAAAAGATAAACCAGCAGCAGTTGCAAGAGTAGCAGAAATTTGTTTCAAGCATGCTCAATGGAGACTCACTGATGCGGATGGTCAATTAGGTATAGCAGACTTAATTCTGACCAATTTCTTGTATACAAAAACAAGTAAAACAGACGATTCGGTGGAACATCTTTTGGAGTTAGGATATGTTAGAATGACAAATTTATTGCCCAATCAAATCTACACAGAAGTTTTGACTCCGACCGAATTACAAAGTAATATGCCTGTTGATAGGCAAAGGGCTTTAAGAGTGTTTTGTAGAGAGAAAGCACCTGTTGCTGGTATTTCAGTAAAGGAACATTTCGAAATTAATGTAGTTCCTTTAACAATTGGTAAGAAACTAACAAATGAGAATAAAATAACATTCTATAATTGTTATTATTCGTTATTATGTTTTTAGGATTAACCAAAAAATTCTTCAATACAATGCTAAAATTCTGTTTCCCTGAAAGAGATCCGGAAGGAATCGAGGAACCACCAGCACCACAACGAGATTCATCTTTTTATGTACCCATTGAAAGAAGAGATGACGTAGAAAAAATGAAGGAGAGAGCTGATAAAAATAAATTGTTTATATACATTAAAATACCAGAAGTTCCTGTTCGGGTATCCTACAAGGTAATTTTAATATTACTTTTATATATCAATTGAAATAGACCTTACTATTTTATAATATAATTTGATCAATTTTTTGTAGGGCAATAAAGAGAAAAATTTAGAAGACGTTCGAGATTTTGCGCTAGTGATACCAACATTAGAATATCATAATGTTACTTGGACGTGGCTTGATCTTTTATTAGCAATGAAAAGCGATTCTCGTCGTGTAATATTGAGTCAAGCCATTAAACAAAAATTGCAAATCAAACCAAGGGGTCCACAAGAAGAATCTGCTCCTCAAGAGGAAGACAAAGCTCGGCTCCTTTTAGGAGCACGTCATCTTCCTGGTGATGCAAGGAAAAGAAATGTTTTTAAGTTTAAATAAGTATAATTTTCAAATTTTGCTGTAAGAATTATTTAAAAGTATTTTAATATATAATTTATTATTAGAATATTTAAACGAATCCGCAGAAATTGTATCATGTAAATCATACTGCTTTGTGCATTAAAAAATAGTTGCATATAAACGTATGATAAATATTGCATAGCTTTTTATATGCGTATATGTAGAAAGTGAACATCTCATTTTAAGGTAGATTTTTAATAAGTATTAAATAAAACATGCTATGCTTCATTTGAATATTTTATTCTAATGTAAAATTAATAATACTAATAATGTATTAAAATGTTATTTTAACATTGATTTGTACAATATATAATATTAGACTTTCTATATATTGTTAATAAAAACATATTATATATTTTTTACTGTGAACAGTTAGAAAATGCACAAGTTGAAAATAATATTTCATGTAATCATATTTAACACGTTTATGTGAAAGCTTGTACAAAAGAGAAAACTTCTAATGAATAACTCTACTACAACATTTTTGCAGTATTTGCTGTATATTATATTTTTTAAATATAAATATTGCTGTATATTATATTTTGCAATATTTTGCAGTATATGCAATTAATATATATCATTTTATATAAATTGGTTCTGTGATATTCATGCATGGCTGTTGATTTATTCCATGTATTTCCACTATTAAATGATAATAAAATATATGTACATAAATTTCTATATTAATTACACTTTATCACATCCTGTATATATATATATAAGTATTTAATGTATTATATAATGTAAAACTTAGGATAAAATAGAAAATAATTTAAAGCATTATATAAATGAAGAGAAAGAAAAGTATTTTTTATATTACAACTAAACTTATTTAACACTCCAAGTACAGTAATATACTTTCAATATAAATATTTACAATTGAACAGTCACTAATTACAGAGTTATCAATGGTGCTTCTGCGTTTTTTTTTGCGTGTCTCCATGCATTCAAATCTGCCAGAATTCTTCTTCCATATGCCGTATGTAATTCCCTAAATGTGATTCTTGTACGAGGTACATTTTCTGTTCTACCAGGTGCAGATCTAACGCTCTGAGAACGATGATGAGATTCTGGCTTGTTAAAAGGATTGTGTCTTTGTCTTGGTGGTGCCTTAGGAGATTGAGGTGGTGGAGTTAGTGTTTCAACTTCTTCTTCTGCAGCATCTAGTTGCCGTTGTAATTCTGCTACCATCAACCTCATATAATCATAACTGGCACATGCCAAACCTTTCATCCATTGTTCCATTGATTCCTACAGGTAATAAAATTTTAATAAATAGTTATAATTTGAATAATTTATAATAAATATGTATTATCTTGTAATTTCTATAATAATTTACTTGTGACTCAGCTGCAAGTGCATAGCTTCTATTGTTTGGACCATGGAATACAATTTTAAATCCAAACTGTTCTTCGTCTTCTGTCAATTCGATGGTACATCCTTCAAGAACGATCATACCTACAGGTTCTTTATCACCGCGTCGATCAAAATAAAATAATATGTTTCCTTTAAGAACAAACCATCTTCGTTGATATCCACGATTAACTTCACCGCGTTTATTTAACCAGCCTTCTCTATCTACCGGTGTTGCGGATGTCGCAAATGCTACCATATTTTTTTCGTTGATTTTCATCCTGTACAAACTTTTTGAATGAACTATTACAGATGAAATTACAATGATATTATATTGAGACACGTTATTTATTAGAAAATATAAGTCAACGACTCAACATTAAGAAGAGAATGACCAAGGTTGATCGCATACATCGATCCATTTAAATAATATTTTTAACAATGTCCAATAAAGTCATCATTCAAAAATTCTTATTCTGTATTTAACATATTTTATTTTATATATTTTATTTCACACGAAACAACAATTATAAGGAATAAACTTATCACTTGTGTTCAAATATAAGCTGACAACAATTGATAGCAAGCATCAACATGAGGTTAAGTTACGTCACATTTCCTTTTTCAACTGACGCATGAGTCAAAAGAAATATTAAAAAAAAAAAAAAAAAAAAAAAAAAAGAAAATGTTAATATTATTTTATTTTATTTTTAGATAGTAATAATTAGGGAGTCTTAAACTTAGTTAAATAAGATATTATGTTATATTTTTGTAAAAAAAATTACAGAATTATTTTTACGAATATGAAAATAATTTAGTTAAAAAATGACTAGGTTGTTTTATAAAAATTTTATAATGGCTACCGATATCAAATGGCATTCAGTGATACTTATTAACGTCAAAAAGTCTTGAAAAAAAATTTAGAAATAAATATTTTTCTTTTTATTTTAAATAAATTGTATAGTTAATTATTAAATATGGGGAAGGGATTTAATAATTATATGTGCAAGAAATTTTTTCATCCAGCTTCGAGAGACAATCTAAAACGAGTGCGTACAATTTTTTTAACCTTTCTTTTTCAAGAGCGTTATCTTGTCATTTATGGTTATATTAATCAAAATGAATCTTATAGGTATGGATGGCAGAACAACAAGCTGAAGCTTACAAAAAGAAGCAAGAAGAATTACGCGTTCAATATGAGAAAGAGCAAGATCTTCATAATAACAAGTAAATCATCTATTACTATAGATATAGGGTGTAATTATTAGAATGACACGAATTTAAGATTTAATTTAATTATTTTACAGAGCACTTCTAAGTAAAGAGAGCAAAGATAAATTAAGTGTTAATTTTATGTATGAGCCTCCTCCAGGAGCAAAAAAAGAAAGAGAAAAAGAAGATAATGAACCAGAATATAAATTTGAATGGCAACGCAAGTATAATGCTCCAAGAGAAAGTTATTGTAAAGGAGATAGCGAAATAAGAGACCAACCTTTTGGCATTCAAGTTCGAAATGTTAGATGTATTAAATGTCACAAGTGGGGCCACATAAATACAGGTTTCTATTAAATTTATCTTTATTTCATATAAATTTATTATATATCTATGATGTTAGAAGCAAATGTATTTTTTATTATTTCTAGACAAAGAATGTCCTTTATATAGTCAAGCAATGAGCGTAGTAATGGCAAATAATTCAAACTTACCACAAACACCGGACGCTTTAACTTTAGTGCAACAAATGCGAGAAGATGGATTAGCTCTTAAGAAGTAAGAAAAATGTGAAGATTAAAATTATTGCTTCATTTAATATATAACTCAGGATTTATTATTCACTAATATTGCATTCTTATTGATATTTAGATCTGCACTGGATGCCCAACAACATTTACGTGTACCTGGACACGAGCATTTAATGGTTTCTGATGACGAAGAAAATTCTGAGATTACATTTCTAAAGACTCTTTCAAAACAAGAGAAGAAAAAATTGCTAAAGTAAAATATAGTTACTTTTTAAACCAATATGAAATATATATTTTAAGTTATATCAAATGGTTTTTTTTATTAAAATTTATATTATTTTTAATTTTTTTTTTTTTCCAGAAAACTTCAAAAGCTTGAAAAGAAAAATATGAAAATAAAGCACAAAAAATTGAAGAAGAGAAAAGTTCGAAATAGTAAAAGGTCTCATGGCAGTAGTAGTAGTAGTGACAGTGGAAGTTCAAGCGATAGCAATTGTAAAAATAGCAAGAATAGTATCAGTGATGATTCTAGCAGTAGTAGTAGTGATAGTTCCAGTACAGAAAGTAACAGAAAAAAATGGAAGCACAAAAGGAAATCACAAGGAAAGACAGGCCTAAATTCTCATGCAAATCATAATTTTAATCGACATAAAGATAAAGAACGGAAAACAAAGGACAAATACAAATCAAGTAATAAAATAAAGGATGAAAAAAGGAACAGAGAAAAGACCATTGATTGCGAAAGTCGTAAAAGAAAAAATAATGAATTACATAGTGACAAGAAACGTAAAAAACACTGAAAGAAAGTAAAGCATTTCTATGCTGAAAATTGAAAAAAAAAAAAAAAAAAAAAAAAAAAAATAACGCAAGTATAATTTATAGGAAATAATTACATGATTAAATTTATATTTTTACATTAAATAATTTTTTATTGTATAAGAATAATAATTAACTTTTTTCTTTTTTGGGGAGTATGTGATTTAATTTAATTAATAAAAAACCATTTATAATGTAATGTAAGTTATTATTGTATTATCAGTCATTGAAGTATGTTAAATATATAAAACTAAAGATGTTACTCATAAAAATAAAAATATATTTTCCTTATCAACGAAATCATTGATAATTATCGCCGTTACTTTAAATATATATGTATATATATATATATATTTATATATATATATATATATGTACATATACACATACACATACATATATATATATATGTATATATGTGATAAAAAGGATAAACATATGATATACTTTATTCCTATCATTGTGTAAATGGATGCAATATAATAATAAAGCATTTATTTCACAATAAAATACGTTTATTTACTACACTTTGTACCTTTCAAATATATTCAATCTTTTGACATAGAAGTGTGATAAGAATACTATTTAAATTGTATTTGCAAAGTAGTGTTATTTCATTCTTATTAATTTAATATCAAGAAAGTGTTAATAATAACAATCTTTTTACTTACATTAAACTCTGTTTTTCATTTGCTTTCTTTCCACTTTTCCTCCTTTTTACTTCTAAATAGAATAAAGTATAAATATCAAACTGTGTAACACTACCTGAGAACAACAGCTATGAATATTGGGCAGTTAAAATTCTGTTTGAGTAGTAATTAATTTGTTCATAATTATTATATCATTAACTAACGACATTATTATCTCATATATTACAGAATAGTATCCAGTGAGCAGCTACATAAAACATATGATGCATAACTCCTGTTTTACAATATTTTATGAAGTTATTAAGCATGATTAGCGTTAATATTCTTATAGCACAAAGTTTATATTTTATTATAACACGATGAAATATTGATTTTATGTATATTAAAACATGTTTTTTACGTCCCACTAAACACTGATTTTGAGGATTATTCTTGATACTAGTCTAATATCTAATTTAGACATAATTCATTTATCATAATCCACTCTTAATCTTTTTAATTTATATTTATCTTCACTAGGTTATTTGTTCTTATATTTATATTAATTAGAATTGTAATTTGCATGAGAATTTGAATTTGTCTTTCCTTGCAATTCTCATTTTTATTTTCGTTTTTTTTTTAAATTATTTTTATACTGGATTATTAATATTTAATATTATTGATATATTCAATACACCAATTAAAGAGAGTGAGAGAGAGAGAGAGAGAGAGAGAGAGAGAGAAAGAGAGAGAAAAGAGAGCACTTGGAGTAACTTATTGTAATATAATTCCTCATTTTCATCACATCTGTTTTCATGCATGTAAATATATTATTCCTGATTGAAATGAAGAATAATCACAAAACCAATATGTGGTGATATGTAAAATACATATTTCATTATATGTATATACTTCAAATTTATATTTCATCATTTCAATAATTATACGTTCTATAAGAGCAGTATATAATTAACATTACTGCCTCTGTAGCAAAAAGTTAATATTTTATCATAATTTCCATCATATATATGTATATATGTGTATATACATATATATATATACACATATACATAACATACATACACATATATATTTATAGAAACTGAAAAATTAGCTAAATGTGCATCTTGGACCTTTACAGCCCAATTATGCAGATCATTGCATAACCAATTTTTCATAGCAGAAACATTAATTCTGCAATATAATTTGGAAGTTCAATAATGTCCTATAAGTTTGCATTATTAAACACTGACCACTATAAATGATTCTGTAGTCGACCAACGTCCATCATTTCAGTATCTTCTATGTTATTGTGCCCTACTATATGATGCCTAAAAATCAGCATATATCAATTGTTTGCCAATTTCATTTATATTATATGAAAAGTAACGAAATAATTACATTAGCAGAGACATTAATTTTCATTTTTTTAGGATTGGCACCCTTTTTTTTTTTAATTACCTTAAGAACGTTGCTGTGATAAAAGTTTCATTTCTATTTATTTATATATAAAAATATATTTAGCTACTAACAATATTGAAAAAAAAAAAAAAAAGAAAAAAGAAATGAAAAGGAAATATTATTATACCATACATATGCAGGTAATAAACACATTAGAGATTGTATAGTGCCAGCCCTACATGTATGTTATTTTTCTCTATAAATACATTTTATAATGCTCTATAATCCTGAGGAGTAAAGGTATTTTAATTACTTAGATATAATTTACCTAAGTTGATGAAACTGAGAAGGCGTACGAAGGTGCGTTTCTGGAGTTCTTGGTGATAAACTGTGAAGACTACCACTAAAACCAGTATTTAAAAGTTCTCTGCGTGGACTCCTAGCATTTATAACTCTTGGTTGTGTATACATTTCTTCTAAAACGCTTGGTGCCACATATGTAAAACCCTATAAATGAGATCAAGATTTGACTTATTTTACTTTTTTTGTAAATAAATCATCATCACATTAGCAAATTAGTACACTTACTTGAAATATCATATTTGCGGATTCGCTTAAAGTGCTCTCAACAGGCGAATCTACTGGAATGGTTGCAGTGAATTGTTCATCAAATTGTGATGTATCATCTGCACTTTTCTACAAAATTATTATTATTGATATATATTATTGAGAATCATGTTGAACATCTATTTAGAATACGAATTAAATAAGTACAAAAATAACATTTACCAGTGATGGTTTAAATGGAGGTTCCAATTTTCGTGAAATAACATCTTCCCAATTAATATGTTTAAAAAAATTATGATGTATTATTTGCTCTGCATCTTCAGGTCCAGATCCTAATCTTTGACCAACTTGCCTCTATAAATTTCAAAATATATATTAAAGTAATTTATTATAATATATGTATCATGTACTATGTAACTATAATAATAATTAAAAACCTTTAACAGTTTACGAATTAGATCTCTTGCATCGGGTGTAAGATATTGTGGAAGACATAATTTTCCTCTTAATATTTTTTCAATTGTTTTTCTTCTATCATCTCCGGTGAATGGAGGCTGTTAATAATAAATTTTATAATAATCACATGTATTTTTTATTATATTGTAAATATATATATATATATATATATATATATATATATATCAGATAACAGTTATCCATAATACTGTACCATTCCTGTGAGCATATCAAACATCAAAGCACCTAAACTCCACCAATCAACAGCTTTTCCATGCCCACTTCTTGTCAAGATCTCAGGAGCCCTAAAGTGTATAATCAATACTAATAAAATATCTACTTAAATAAAATAGCTGTAAATTTTTGTTTATCGGAAAAGATAGATGATCAATACTTGCATGTACTCTATGGTTCCGCAGAATGTATGAGTCACTGTACCATCTTGTATATGTTCTTTACAAAGGCCAAAATCAGTTAATTTTACATGACCTTCTCCATCCAATAAAATATTTTCTGGTTTTAAATCTCTGTAAGCATATAATATTATATAAAAATATATTAAGGAAAAATACAAACATTGTAATAAGATTACTTATGAAAGAGATTAGATATACCTATATATGATTCCTTGATTATGAAGATGTTGCAGGGCAAGTATAATCTCGG
The DNA here is from genome assembly GCF_050613455.1 of Vespa mandarinia. NCBI lineage: Eukaryota > Metazoa > Arthropoda > Insecta > Hymenoptera > Vespidae > Vespa > Vespa mandarinia. The sequence goes on along the minus strand of NC_140817.1, from coordinate 3,398,563 downwards.
ATAAATAAAAACTGTACAGACATATACAAATAAAATATATAATTAAGTTACAATTTGATTGGTTTAATAAATAATTTTTCTTTTCTCTTCCAAAATATATAATATAAATTAAAAAAATAATACATCTACATACCATGCTGTATCTTCTAAAAAGATGCCTTCCCGATCCAAATATGTAAAAAGTTCTCCACCGCATAAATATTCCAAAATCAAATATAATTTACCTCCAGTTTGAAAAGCATACATTAAATTAACAATAAATGGATGCTGTAAAAATATTTTATATATGATGCATATATGTATATGATTAAGAGTGTAAAAAATATAATCAATATACTTACTTTGACAGCTTCTAATATATTTCTTTCTGCTTTAGTATGCGCTGTATCTTTTTGGTTTCTTATAATAGATGCCTTACGTAATACCTAACATAAAATATAAAAAGATAGTATATATCTTTTTCTTGTTTATTTACTCGTATTGTTTTAATATGTTTGTATATTTTAAACATGTTTATATTATTGATGATATTGCTTATAATTTAGAAATAACAAATATCTTTCTAATTATAGTAAAGTTTTCCTTACTTTCATAGCAAAAATGCTGCCTTTATCTTGGCCTGTAACTTTCCTAACTTGAAAAACTTTTCCATATCCTCCCTCACCAAGGATTTTACATAATTCAAAATCCTGGGGACCCGTCTTCTCTTGTCCTGGATTAACATTTTGCTCTGACAATTGTACTCTTTCCAAATTATCAGATCTAAACATATGTAAAATTATTTTATCAAATAGAAATCTATTAAGACAGATATAGTGAATCAACAATGTGTATATACAATTCTATAATATATACAATTCTAATAATTCTTTCAATCATTCGTATTTAAATGTGTGCATTATTATTTGAATCTAAATACAACATGAAGAACATAAGATATGATAATATATTGACTCAATATGCATACTTACTCCAACATTGTGTCTACATTTGAGGCATGACTATATTCTTCCTAAAAACAAAAAAAGAAAATAGGTGGGATTATTAAAAAGGAAGAAAAAAAAAAGAAAAGAAAAGAAAAAGAAAGAAGAAATTGTCATAATGTTATTACGACTAAAATAAATTACCTCTCTGGTCTCAATAACATCGTCGTCGGACTCATCATGATTTACGTTATCACCTTCGTGCAATTCAATATCGAATACCCCAGCCATTATTTTTACTGTGAAAATTTATAAATAGTACATAACGAGAAAAGGGATATGGTATTTAACTCGGAGAAAACGTATAAATTCGATAAATTTTTGGTTTTTTTCTTTTCTTTTTTTTTCCCCCTTTTTTTTCTATATAACGTTGTTTCTCGTCTCACTCTCTACTTTGTAACTAGGGTTAATTAATAAAAAGTAAACTTTTTACACATGTATTTGGATGAACGTATACGCGACTGAAGCGTATAACATAATCATGAGAGAAAAAAATGTTCATTTCATTACTTCGATTATTATAACGGCCTTTTATGACACCTTAACAATTTGAAGAAAAAATAGATATATATATATATACATATACATATATATATATACATATAAACACGTGAAGCTTCTTAAACTGACTGAAACTATAGAACTATCTATATCGAACTGACTATCGACATATCCATATATACAATATACATATGGAGAAACGCACAGAGAAACTTTCCCGAAAACAGATTTCGATGTTTCACGAAAAAGGTGTGTGAAAGTAACAATTGTTAGTTTTATATGTTCATAACATAATAATAATTCATTGAGATTCAAAAGTATTTAACATACTATACAATAATGTAATTCAATCATTAATTTAATCTTTAATTATATAAAAAAAAAAAAGCTATCATTTCATTTTTTTTTCTCTAAGTATAAGTATGTTACTAGTACATATGTATATATTACTATAGATAAAATATATGCACTGATAAAAAATATTTCATATATGTTGAATATATATATATATATACGTGTGTGCACATATCACATATATATATTAATTTACGTAATAATAATAACTATCTTGATTGAATATTAATAAATTTTCTTGAAATTTCGTGCAATTCTCTTTAAAAATCTTAAATTTATGAATTTGATATATGTTTAAGTTAGTATATATGTAACTACATTTTTCAAACTGGTCACAACTTTTTCCAGAAATTAACAGTTGATGCGATTAGAATGTTATACAGATAATTCGTTACATATCAAATTCCGCTTTCTATCCTTTCAAGTATTTTTAATAATATCTGCAACAATAAATTCTTGAGATTTTAATCAGATTTAACGACGTATATAAATATGGTGAATATACAAATTTCGATGCGTCGCGTTATAAACACCATGATTGGATAATCTTATTTAACTTATTATTATTTTTCATATGGATTTACTACAAATATATTTTGTTGGAAAAAATTTTCTTACGAAATATCTTAATTATTTATTTTTCAATAAATTATAAGATAGTAAAGTATAAATATGTAAATTACAGAATAGTTAAAGTATGGATATGGAAATATCATGATACGAAACATATATATCTATGTGTGTGTATATACAGCAGATTTAATTAGAATGACAAAATATAAAGGAAATTAAATAGATTTTTTTTAAGATCATAATGCATTTTTTGTATTTATATATCTTGTACAATTTATGTGCAAATTATTTAGTGAACCAAAAGATATTTTATTTACAACATTAACTTTGTGTTATAAATTTTATCTCAATGAATAAAATAGATGAAATAAAAATAAATCTATTATATTAAAACATCTAATATATGTTATAATATTTTTTAGGAAATATATAAGTAACATCCAATTAGAATAAAAAAATGTTTTTAAGTATAATTATTTATTAATGTAAATTATTAATAACATTAATTAATAAAATCAATTATATATATATATATATTATTGAGTATTCCAGATTTTTATAAAACTTTATATTTGTTTGTTAACATTGAAAAATTAATTTTGAAACATAAAAAACCATGACAAGGAGGAAAATTGGCTGCATTGAATTTTGATTGGACGATTCTTAAGTCTACATCAACACCGTCCAATCAGAATACTAGATGGTTTACATTACGATTTTTTTTAGTTTAAGATATTAATTTCTTTTATTATGGTACTTGTGTAATTTTATTATATTATTTGTGTTATTTTTACGATTATTATTATCCTCGTTAAATTCGTTAAGTAAAATTTACAATATTTCAATATATGATACATAAAATGGCTGCATTAAATATCGCTAAACCATTGAAAACGTATCCTTTCAACTGAAGTTGTTAAAGATGGACGCCCAGTGATTACTACTCTGTTTAATAATCTTTTAGTTCGCGGTTGAAAAGAGAAAGAGAGACAGAGAGAAAGAGAAAAAGAAAGAGTAAGTTATTGTCAATTATAATTGTAATGTTTTGCTACAGATGGCAGTGTAAGGAATAAATTGCATTTTCCAATAGGTATGTTATGATTGTATTATCAACATCGCATAGCATTTCAGGTTTAGGAATATGAAAAAGATGGCACGATTATTATTGGTATTGATACAGTCGACTTATATAAAAAATCTATTTTAGACAACTTTTTTGTATAAATATAAGTCCGTTAAAGTAAAACTTTTTTATAGATAGGTTAGGTTAGATGAAGTTACGAGTATGATTGTACTTATTTTTTGGTTTATTTAATTCATTAATTAATATAATATTTTTTGATAGAGAAAAACAGAATTATATACAAAGGTATGCAATTTGGTATAAATGTTTGAAATAAATAGAAAAAATAACCTATTCGCAAATTGCTAGGTTATGTATATATGTATATTGAAATCGTACATTATCGTTACACTCAGATACGTCTTGTATTTCGTAACAAAGATAACAGAAATTATCAATTTATACTTAGGTTTTCTACAGTTGTTCCGTGAAAGTAAAGACATTTTGTATAATAATCTCGTTTAAGACGTTTGCAAAGTTTAATTCATCGAAAAACGATAACATTAATATCTTTAATTATCCAAATAATTTTGTGAAAATAATGAGTACGAATATAGTTGTCCTTGGTTCATGTATGATAGACTTTACTTGGTAAGTTTGAAAATTTTTAACACTTTATATTATAAAATATTATATATTTCTATTTGTCTAATGTCATCTATAATTTAGAAAAATTCAATTGTGTTTTTACCAGATCTTGAAAGACTTCATTTATTTATAATTATATGATTATTTTGTTATGCTTTAATATATAAGTTATCTAATTCATTAGTGAATGAAGAAAAAGGTTTTGTTAGATAAAGATAACTTGATGATTACACAATCAGGACATTAATTTTTTAGCTATGCATCTCGCTTACCAAAACCTGGAGAGACTATATTTGGTAGCGAATTTAAAATAAAATATGGTGGGAAGGGTGCTAATCAATGTGTGAGTGCTGCTAAACTTGGTGCAACAACGACGCTTATTGGATCAGTAATAATATTTCTTTCTTTGTAATTATATAAATTTATTTTAATTTTTAAAAAGCATACCTAAATTCATAATCGTTCATTCAGCAATTTTTTATATTTAAATCTACATAATTTGATTTTGTAATAAAATTTCAGTAATGACTTTTATTATATTTATTTTAAACATATAAACAATTGTAGATAAATTATACATTATTATCTCAATCAATTTTTTTTCTTTTCTTCTTTATAATAGTTGGGTAACGACAATTATGCAAAAACTTATTTGGATATATTGAAAAAGGAAAATGTAGATACTGCTTATATTCAAATACAAAAGGATAAACAAAGTGGAATAGCTCATATTACAGTTGCTAATAACGGTATGTAATATTAGGGAGAAAAAGGAAGAAAAAAAAAAACAATGATATATATTCGTGTTATCTTTATTACATAAGATGTTTGAGATAACGTAGTGATCGTAATTGTAATGATAAATTATCTCTATTTTTTTTCAAACGTCGTACTTTATACTATATTACGAATTCGTGATAGAGGTTCTTGATATTATCATCGTTGAAGGATAAGAAAGATATGAATGAATTTTATGACATTTAAAGTTTCCAAGTAATTTGAAAAATCAATTACTCTTTTTCGAGACTTTTTAGGATTGGAGATTGAAAAAAAAATCCAAAAGTAATAATAATAATAATAATAATAAAAATAATAAAAGAATTAGTCTAAAAAGTCTCGCCAAAGAATAATTGATTTTTAAAAATATTGAAGAACTTTTGATCCATCTTGTACTTACTTTAATAATAAAAATCGTCCTAAGTAAATTGAATACACAAAAACCGACGTACGTACGTATGAAAATTATAATTAACAATCATAATAATTTTCAAACTCACTCGTTTTTAGGAGAAAATAGTATAGTGGTCGTACCAGGAGCTAATGACCTTTTAAGCGTTGATCAAGTTATATATTCTACCGATTTAATTAAAAATGCCACGGTCTTACTATGTCAATTTGAATCACCATTAGACACTACTTTGCAAGCTTTACGAATCCATAAGGGCCATGGTTCGTGTTAATCATTATTTAACATTGTTTCATTGAAATTTTATATTGTAATAATATTAACACGGGAGACAAACAATTAGTATAATTATCTATAACGATACGATAGGGCTTTCAATTGTGAATGGTTCACCGGCCGTAGAGAATATCCATCCAGAGATTTTCGAATTGTGCGACATATTTTGTATTAACGAGACCGAGGTGGGTTGAAAGTAAATTAATAAGAAACAATGAGAGCATAGTTTGACGATTATAACAAATAAAATTATAGATACGCGAATGAATTTTATTGTTACTTATTAGATAGAAATATTATTTTATTTTCCAGGCCGAATTAATAACAGGAGTACAACCACTGATGTTATCGAATGCGCAAAATGCAATCGACATTTTATTTTCTAAAGGCTGTAATATGATTATACTTACTCTTGGATCTTTAGGCGCCGTTTATGCTTCTAAAGAGAACAGAAAGATAACTCAAATCTCAACAACAAA